>NW_011499961.1:482789-491635 GCF_000495115.2 Populus euphratica | reverse complement strand
CGTTGACCAACTTTTCTAATAACAAATAAATACAGAAAAATTTAAAAAATATTTTTTCAAAAACTGTTTTTCAAAAAACAAACATGGTCTGCCAAACACTCCATTCCATTCCCTAAAATAGCGAGCAACTATTGCTCCGTTTATAATCAAAATACCCCAGCCAACCATGTTCAATGCTCCATGGCTCTTCCTTGATCTTGACTGTGGGAGTGAGGTTTTCTATTTTACCGAAAATACATAATTGGAAGTAATAAGTACTTAATCTTGGAAACGAAAAACTAACTACCACACTCTAAAGAAAACGAAAAATTAGAAGTTTGGTAACTAGGAACAACCTCGCTCCCACACGAGCCAAGGAGCCAAGGAGCTAAGGAGAGGTAGTTGGCACATGCCAGCATCCCCTGTTATACAGACACGCATGCTTTTATATATACATCCCGATGTTTTGCTTGTATGAGAACTACGGGGAAAACACAAGCACTGCAACCACTCAAGTCTTCGAACCAATAGCAAGCCGAAAACGATGGCCCCTTCTACCCTCACAGCTTTGGCAGGAGAGAAAACCCTCCAAGCAAGCTTTGTTCGCGACGAAGATGAACGTCCGAAAGTGGCATATAACCAATTCAGCAATGAAATCCCTGTCATTTCAATAGCTGGGATTGATGATGGTGGTGAAAAGAGAGCTGAAATATGCAACAAGATCGTGGAGGCATGTGAGGAATGGGGAGTTTTTCAAATTGTTGATCATGGGGTTGATGCTAAGCTGGTGTCTGAAATGAAAACTCTTGCTAAAGAGTTTTTTGCTTTGCCACCGGAAGACAAGCTTCGATTTGATATGTCTGGTGGCAAAAAGGGTGGCTTCATTGTCTCCAGCCATTTACAGGTATATCTTCTTTTACGTTTTGTTTTCTAAATTTAACAATTACGTACAGACCTTTATTGTTAAATTCCCTATTGGACCGATCCTTTTCCAAATCAATCAAGTTATTTAAAATATTCATAAAAACTTGTGTGAAATAATTGAACAATCTTTTTGAGTTTTTTTTATTATTATTATATATTCTTGATTAGAAACTTAAAAGAAAAATTAATTCAGTTTGGTTTCGGATTCTTAGAAACTGAAAATTTAACCATGAATTATTTAGGCATGGCACGACAGAATTGACTGAAAAGCAATACCTAATATATCCAGTTTTGCTAGTAAATCATTTCTTGATTACGCAAGATCAAGAAAGCCACTATTTTGGTTCAGGAATTCCTCTTCCCCGCAATATGAATGTGTATTCTGTTCTTACATGGAGACGACATTATACCTTAAGACTACAAGGTCAACGAGAGAATAGTTGTAATTTAACTGACTATCAGCACCCATGGTGGAGCTAAGACTTTTATTCTTGCGTGGTCTAAACTAATCTTGACTTCTTGACAAACCCGCACATCACTATATATGTATATTGGGTTTTTTTCCTTAATGAGATAGAGTGAGTGAATTAAAAGCACAAGGCCTCACTTTAGGAATCAATATCATCAAATACTAATATTAAATCAGTATCCCGATTTATGATCTTATAAAACAGGGAGAGGCAGTTCAGGACTGGCGTGAAATAGTGACCTTCTTCTCATACCCAATTCGCACCAGAGATTATTCAAGGTGGCCTGACAAGCCAGAGGCATGGAAAGCAGTGACGGAGGAATACAGTAAGAAGCTAATGGAACTTGCTTGCAAGCTTCTTGGGGTCTTATCAGAGGCTATGGGATTAGAAACAGAGGCTTTAACTAAGGCTTGTGTTGACATGGACCAGAAGGTGGTGGTCAATTTCTATCCAAAATGTCCACAACCAGACCTTACACTTGGACTCAAACGCCATACCGATCCCGGCACCATCACCCTCTTGCTCCAGGACACCGTCGGTGGTCTTCAGGCCACTAGAGATAACGGAAAGACTTGGATCACCGTTCAACCTGTTGAAGGTGCTTTTGTGGTCAATCTCGGAGACCATGGTCATGTGAGTATGATACTAAAATATTTCTTGTTAATGAAATTGACGTGAATGTTGAGCTGGGTTAAATACCAGCACTACTACCCGTAATTAATTGTTCTAAAACTAAATGCTATCTTTGTGAGGCAGTATCTTAGCAATGGAAGATTCAGGAACGCAGACCACCAAGCTGTGGTGAACTCAAACTCTAGCAGGTTGTCCATAGCCACATTCCAGAACCCAGCACCAGATGCTACTGTGTACCCTCTCAAGATTAGAGAGGGAGAGAAGTCGGTGCTAGATGAGCCTATAACATTTGCTGAGATGTATAGGAGGAAGATGAGCAAGGACATTGAGATAGCCAAGAAAAAGAAGTTGGCTAAGGAGCAGCAGGTGAAAGATTTGGAGACAGCCAAATTAGAAACTAAGCCCATTGAGCAAATCTTTGCTTGAAAATGTCATTGTCGTCAAGTCTTTTTGTGCTGGCCGTCTTTTACTCTGTCCGATCATGTTTTTCTTTGTGTCTGTTTAGTTTGATGGTGAAAACTGAAAATGTGTTGACTGTGTGGGTTATCTAAGAGCAAACCTTGCTACTTACAGTTTAAAAATAATTTCTCCACCACCTTGGAAGTCTTTAATTTGTTGCCCAGGGCCAGGGCTCTTTTGTTCTGTATCATGGAATTATGAAAATAGTCATTTTACTTTCTCCATTCAATAAAATCTCAGACGGACCAGACCATGTTCGATAGAGATCAAATCTGTAGTTTCCAAATCTCAAATTCGCTAGTCTATTCCCATTGAGGATGAACCAAAAGAGAGTATTAGTATTCCCCAACTTTAACAGTGAATCTATTGGAACGATGCAGGCTTCAGTCCTATGCGAACCAGCTGCCCATCGCACAATTAATACTGCAAAAATAAAAGCCAAAGAAACGATATCTATCTCTAAGTTACTGCTCTTGCAATTTGAAGCGGCTTTAAATCTTAAACGCACCATTCTATTTAATTTTATTTTATTTTTTTGCCTTCTTTTGTTGTCATTCATGAAATCTATGGCTATTTGAATGAGAAGTAGCCACAGAACCCAAAACAGAGATCACGAAATCCTTCTTTTTTTATATAATTGTGGTGTTCGGGTCGGTTTATACATAAACCAACTAGATTAATCTTTTGAGATTCTAAAATTAATAACCATCTAAATTTTTAATAATTTATGATATTTTTAAATAACAAATGCAAGGATTAATCATTTGAGATTAATTGTCATAGTTGAATAAAATTCAATTATATTTAGATAAGAAGAAGGGCCAGACAGTCCATCATAGAGAAATTAGGCCCAATAATATATATTAGGAAAGGTCCAAGGCCTAGGACATTAATCAGTCTCCCAAAAGATCCTCACAGAATGTGCACAAAACTAGTAAAATTGGATTTTTTAAAATCATTTAAGTGCTTTTTAAAGTTTTTTTAGTTGAACTGAAAATCCAAACAATAACAATCAAATTTCTGAAAAATAAAATTGAAGAACAAATCAAAGATTATTACTATCTCCAGTGTGTAGCTTGACTCGAGGGGGACTATGCTTCAGAGTTTTAATAACAATAAAATATTGATTTTTTCAATCACCTGGAATGTACTAGAGGGTACACAGGAATCCCTTATATATTATAGGTAAGTTAAACCAGCAAGCATTATAATCATCATTAATTATCGTTGACATGTAATTAAATTGTTAATTATTAGTATTTATTTTTAAACATCTCAATGGGGTTATTGATAATACAAACCGTAACCTCTAATTTTCTCAATTAAAAAAATCAACTGGTAGTGTATAATGTTTTTTTATTTTATTTTTACCACAGCTGTTTTGGGTAAATTAAAATACCTACGAGCCTGTCTTTTATATTTTTAGCTATTGTCTGACCAGGTCGTCGAAGAAGTCACTGGTGCTGAATTTTCAGAGAATGCTAGCGAAGTATGATTGGATGAAATCGCTTTCGTTCGGGAAAAACAAGAAAAGGTCTGGGGTTATGCAACTGGCTAGCCTCAAGTCTTTTATGGACTCGGTCTGCGTTTGATTTTCTTCCATAATTTCGTTTTCCTTTCACGTTATGTGATGTCAACTGGGAGTGCAAGCCCTCCATAAAAATTAAGATTATGTTTTTTTATAGAAAAATTATTTAAAAAAATAATTTTTTTAAAAATAAATTATTTTTTAATGTTTGACAGTATTATAAAAAATAAACAGAAAAATAATTTTTAATATTTGATTATATTATAGAAAATGAACTGAAAAATAATTTATTAATGTTTTATTTTTCTCAAGTTTATTAAAATAACAAGGAGCAAATCTTACAAATTAAAAAGTTGAAAGAGAATGAAATTGAAAAAAATATAATTTCATAAATTATCTCAAATAAAATAAATAAATAATAATTAAAATAATAAAGATCAAATCTTAAAAAAATGAAGAAATTAAAATAATAATAATTAACATTTCATAAAGTATTTCAAATAAAATAAGTAACAATCAAAAGAATGAGGACCAAATTTGATAAATAAAAAATTTCAATAAAAAAATAATAGGAGAAAAGCAAATAACAATTATAAAAATGAGGACCAAAATTAATATAAAAATTAAATTTTAAGAAATAAAATTGAAAGATAAATATTCAAAATAAAATATATATATAGCAATCAAAAGTTTGAGGATCAAATTTGATATAATCAGCAAATAATGAAGTTTCTAAATTTTTCACAACTTCGAGAAAGTGTTTTCCGCCCAAATTTTTCAGGAAAATACTTTCCTGAAAATCAAACCAAATTTTTCTTTGACTAAAAAGTGTTTTCCGTTGACCAACTTTCCCAACAACAAACAAACACAAGAAAGTTTGGAAAGTGATTTCCCGAAAACTAATTTCCGGAAAACAAACACAGCAAAAAAGGAAAACACTTTTCTGAAAACTAAGTCAATTTTTTCTTTGATTGAAAAGTATTTCCCGTTAACCAGAAAGTGTTTTTCGTTGACATAAAAGTGTTTTCCATTAACCAACTTTTCTAATGGCAAACAAACACGAGAAAATTTGAAAAGTGGTTTTCCGAAAACTACTTTCCGGAAAATAAACATGGCCTAAAAAAAAGAAAAAAAACAAACCAAGCCGTTGCTAATTATAAACCTAGTTACGAACCTTAAACAAAATAATAATACAATAATGAAGGTATAATTTTTATTTATGTATTCAGATTTTATTCCGAATTCTTTGTAAGACTATATAGAATTATATGATAAACTTGGAATTAGTCTTTGGACTTATTAAATTAAATAATTTATTTTCAATTAACCCTTATATAATTTGATTCAAAACTCAAGCTAAACAAGAAATTAGGTTGAAAAAATTAAAATTAAACCACAATTGTCAATTCCGTTTTGGTGATTTATTTGTTTTTTTGAATTGGAATAGAATGTTGCAATTTTAAAATATTTTGGTATGCCGTTTCGAGGTTGTACTATATATATTTTTAACAAATATAATTTGATTTTAAGATAAATTATGCAATATAAATACAATGCCAAACAAATATAATTTTAAAATGTAAAATGTTTCTAAATAGTCAAAATTAAATAAATCTTTAACATAAAGTAATTCAACTTAAACAAAATATCAAAATATTATGAATGTAAAATGTTTTAACACAAATATTTTAAATATAAAGTTAGGTTAATGTTATCAAAGCTAATAGAATCTAAAGTATCCCTTATTTTGCTCAAATTCCTACAAAGTATAAATATGAAAAAAGCAACATGAATATAAACTATATATATTAGTGATAAATCTAATTTTAAAAAATTAATATCATTATTAATAAAAATAGTAATAATAATGTTCAATATTATTATTAATATCACTGTTATTGAAAATAATAATGCAAAAAAAAATTATACTTGGATGATTTAATTAATTAAATTGAATCAGGTTTAATTTGATTCAATAACTTTTCAAGATCGGAACGAAACATATGGAATGAAATCGAAACATTTTGGCCAAAATTTACTCAAAAAATCCGGAACAAATCGAGATTTAAAATGAAATGAAAATAATTCTAATTTATTTCATTTTTGAATTGGTATGAAATGTTTCAATCATTCCAGGCAAAACAGAACAAAATTGACAACCTTGGATTAAATTGCATGATTGGATTTAATAATACTGTAAAAAAAATCTTTATATTTTTAGTATCTTTTTAAAATCTCAAAAAATAATCGGATATACAGAAAAAATGCTTGTGAATATGCTAATTAAGTAATAATCTAAAAGGTGTGGGGAATTCATTGTTCACCCACACCAAATATACTATATAAAAAAAAACATTGTCAATTGCTACAATATTTTTTCTTATGGGTTTTTTTTCTTCCAAAATTATCTTTGTCAATTTTTTTTAATATTAAGTTGGTAGAGAATTTAGCTTTATAAATTTTTTTTTTTTGCTTTTTATTAACAAAAAAGCTAAATCATGTGGCGGAAGCACTGTATCTTTCCTCACAAAATACTACGGATTGCTACAAATCATTTTGTTCAGTCTCTGAATTTTTTTATCACCAACACATTTTTTTTCCTTCGTGAAATATTAGCTTCATCATATCTTTAGTTTCTATTACTTATTTAGTACCGGTTCACAATTATAATACTATCAAGTATATTTATTTTATAAGCCCGCAACAGCGCATAGACATGCTATCTCGTACATGCTATATGATGTTGGGTTATAAAGATAGCAACTTCCAGTGCTGAATTAGGTGCTCCATGATTTTTTTATTTTTTAGAAAAATAAATTCCACATGCAAGGTTGTCAAAAATGCTTTTTTAACACGACATAAAAAATACAATATAAACTTATATCGTAAGAGAGATAGATAATATGAATTACCTAATTATATTTTGATAATTCTTTTCAAGAAATTAAATTACATTAAAATCTGATAAAATGAATCAACAATAATATTATAATCAATGAGTGATCTAAATAAAATAAGAGATAGATAGTATGAATTAATAAATTAATCACATAGAAAAATAAAAAGTCTCGGAATAAAATTTCTCAATACAAAGGAACTACTAAAAGGTAGAAAGCACATACAAACCTAGTAACAACCTGGTTGTTTCCGTCATAATAAGTCTTGATAGATTCTTTTTGAGTTGTAAGCTAATGAATTTAAATTAGTAATTAACTAACAAACCCTTAAATAATGTCTAATGCATTAAAAAATTCAAATAAAAAATAGTTTTTTTAAAAATAAACAAATGAATAAAATAATAAAAAATATTTTCATATTACAATTCCTACATGTAGTCTAATCTCTAATTTTTGTATATTCTTGACAAATTTGAGTCCTGATTTCAAACACGTCGTTCTTTCCAATTTGGATGAATTATGGGGCCTATGATATATATTTAGGAAGTTTCACATGTTTAGTTTTTATCCCAACTTTAATGGAAGCAAAATTTCACCAGCAGCTCTAGATATGTTCCAAACAATACATAAATGTATTGTTTAACATATTTAACAATATTAGTTTATTAAATTTAACCATATGAAATATTAAGTTTTCTAACTCTATTTGACTTGAAAATTTATCATAATATATTTTTATGTATCTAATATTTTATGTAAAATTTGAACTTTATCCAACAAATAATTTGAAAGATATGCTCAATTTCGTAAAATTAATCAGCAGAATTTTAAGATTAAATTTGGATATAACTTGGTTCATATCATAAATTTAATAAACTTATTAGATGAAATAAAGTTTATTAATTTTACTGATTTTTTATGAGTTTTTTAAATTTAATTTAGTATATTAAATATATATTAACTTATAAATTTTTATAATTTTATGAATTAATTCATAATTTTAATAAATTTGCACATGTTTCCGATGGGACTGTTTCGTATAGCATAGGTTGATTTTTAAGGTAAAAAGTTTATATTCCTTTTTAAGCTGTAATAAGTTGATTTGACAGGCTAACATACAAGGATTGTCATCTGTGGCCCACCTTTAATTTGCTTACACGTTTATATGATAGCCGGAGCACGCGGTTAGATAAGCATGTGTGTTCATACTTCTAAGCTTTCAAAAACAGAACAGAAAAATGAGTAGAGACTTTAAAAAAAGTTCTGTTGATTGTGCCGGTTTTTTTTTTATATAAAAATATTTATTTCTTGAAATCAATATATAAAAACAATATAAAAATATATTAAGAAAAATATGACTGAATTTAACAGCCGACGAGTTTGAATTTGGGACACCAAGCCGAGTCTTAAAAAATAGTTTTTTTTTTCTTTCCATGTACTATGATGAATCTATAATGCCACCTTCCCTTCCCTTGTTTGCAACAAGTGTTCATACTCGTAGCCTTGGTGCCCTATTATTATTCATTTAAGGTCACATGTTTATTGCATAAAAGTTGTTGGTGAAATATATAGTTCCATCTCTTTCGACAACCTTGCACTTTTTTATCTCATGTGCTGGAGGATATCCGTCAGGATGGCTGCAGATACCGGAATAGTACTGATTGCACAACTTTTTTGTTTTATCGAGATAAATGTTTAAATTATTTTATGTATATTTTAATTAATTTTATAATTTTTAAAGATAATAATTATATAAATTTTTAATAATTCTAAAATTTATAAAACTGGTATTAAAAACTTATAGAAAATAAATTTAACACCTGATTAGTTACACCATGAATTATAATTACATTTTTTTTACTAACCTCGTGGTAAAATTCATATAGCTACTTAACAAGTGTCAACTACACAATTAAAAATATAATAGTTTATTGCTTAGGTCTTTTTAAATTGGAT
>NW_011499961.1:444228-482085 GCF_000495115.2 Populus euphratica | reverse complement strand
CAATTTTCCAACAATAATATATTTGAATAGATTGCAAATGAGTTTTTGTACCACAACACGAAAGTAGATTTGACCATGTTTTACACGTCACCAACAAGCAATCCAATAATAAACGAGAGGTCGATGAAAAATCTTTAATTTCAACCTTAGCATTCTTGTCAATGACTAGTTATAAAAATAATAATTAACAATCTTACAATTTATGTTGGATATCATACAATCTAATGACTAGTTGTTGGTTGAATTTCATGGCTACTAACTACCCTTTTCCTCAATAATTTCGGTACCGTATGTTTTTCTATTGGAAAGAGTGTTTCTGTAAAAACCAAATCAAATTAATTTTCTTATATATTTTAAACTATTTTGATATACTCACAATATTAATAAATAATATTAAAAAATAAAAATTATTATTTTAGAAATAATATTAAAAAATAAAAAATTATTATTTTAATATATTTTCAAAAAAATATTGTAAAAAAATAACTGCTATAATAATAATAATAATAAACGGCGTTTTTCCTGTAAAATGCAAAGGCTCGAAACGAGGCATGGAGTCAATTACCTCTTCTTACTACTCATACGTAGAAAAAAACAAAAGTGGTTGGGTCAAATAAAAAAGACAAAACGCCAATAAGAAAATGCCAAGGCTGGAAACGAGGCAGGCAATATCCGGAGATTTAACGTGTTTTTATAAAAAATATTTTTTTATATTTTAAAATTATTTTTAATATACTGATATTAAAAATAATTTTTAAAAAATAAAAAAATTATTTTAATATATTTTTAAATAAAAAAATATATTAAACCACGACTACTACCCCAGCTCCAAACAACCCGAATTAAAAAAAAGTGAAATAGTTTTTCCAGGAGACAGTTTGTGTCTACCTGTCCTTATCATCAGGATGGGGTCAAGGTCTGGAAAAGCAATGAACTGGACAAATACTAATAATTGCACTTGTACATGACATATGCGATGACTGACCCCGTTTCGATTTGACTTTTGAAGTTGTCTTAATTTTGACCATTTCATCAAATTTACAAGTTTCTTGCAATTGCCCGTGAAGCAGCGTCAGCAATGATAGGTTGCTAGAGAAAAAAAAAACAAATTAAATGATATTTATTTGTTGATGTATAGATTAAATGATACTATAAAAGAAAATATTGTTGTAAGAGTTCTACTCTTTATTCTTAAGGTAAAATTTGACACAAAATTGATGCAAATGGTAGATGTAAATTGACTATTAACATTTAATAATTGTATTACTTGTGTGTTTGGAGATTGTGATGTATGATATTTTTTTAAATAATTTTTTATTTAAAAATATATCAAAATAAATCCTTTTCAAAATATTTTACTGAAATTAATAAGTAATTTATAACATATTAAATACATGTTACTTTTTTCTCTTTTAATTACCGACCAACTATCGCAATAGATATATATATTTCTAGCATTATCTTTTATTAATACAAAATATTTTCTAAGAACTTTTAAATTCATTTAACTTCATCTTTAACTTTGTAAAGAGCAATAAATTATAATTTCATTATGAATCTTGTAATATTAACTTGAGGGATTTTCAAAACACAATTGCTATACCGAGCTTGAAAATATATTTATAAGTGAATTTTGAATTATTAATATCAAATTTCCAATTCACATCACTATAACCCTTAAATAATACTAGGTGGTTAATATAGTGTAGCTCATACTTTCAAAGCATATCTTAATTATTTGAGTATCATACCTTTCTAATAATCCAAATCATGAATTATGAGTAAATCTATTTAGCAGCATATCTAGTTTTATAAAGTTGATAATATACATCAAGATTTTGATAATTTGATAATATTTAATTGGAGGATCTTTTCACCTTTATTTTTAGGAAAATATACATTTATTTTTATTCATGTTTTGACAATATTATTATTATTTTTAAAAAATTTATCAAGAATTTTCTTGATATGATAAGATTGAGAGAATACCAAACTATTAGATGTTATTGAGATTCTTATTCTTAGTATTATAATAGTCATGTATTTCATGTCAAACTTACTAATTAATATTTGTTTGGTGGACATGATTATATATTCATTGTTTCCCAAATTTAACATCATTCATGTAGAGATATACAATAACATAATATTTTATCTGTGTTTTTTATATAAAGATATTTATTAACCTTGTTGATTTTAAATTACTTAATAGCATGATGTTGTCTATCTTTTTTATGTCATTGTTTAAGAATTTGTTTCAAACTATAATGAATTGATAACTTTACAATCTTCCTTTCTTTTTCTTTAATAACAAACATTTCAAGATTTTTCATATGACATCTTTGTCAAGGCCAACATTTAGAAAAAAAAAAATTTATATTTTTTTGATATATTTTAAGTTTGCTAATATTTATAACTGTTGTTAACTTCCATTTAAAAGTTATTATTAACACATGTTAATATATATCAAAAATGGTCTACACTTTTTTTTGTTGTTTTATTCTTCTTATAAGTCTTCCTGTATATTTATTTTAATGGTTCTAAAACTTTCATTTTTCACTTGAAGATCTATTTATGGTCTAATGATTTTTGATTGAGTGGAAAATTTACTAGTTCTCATGTATGTTTTTGTATGATAAAATCAATCTTGTTATTGATTACTTGTCCCTTCTAATATGAAGCTTTAAGATAAATCATTACCTCATAGTAGTTTTGAGATTTATTTTTTAACAAGTAAATTAAAAAATTAAGACTAAATATTTTTTATATTTTTTTATTATATTTTAACTCAATTCATCATATTTTTATTTGATGATGATCACTTAAACTTGTCTCGTTTATCTTTTTAAGTGAAAAAATTTATCTTGCCTTATTTAAAAAATATATTTTTTAAAGAATATAGTATTTTTTAAATTTTATTATTATATTTAGATAAATATCCTTAATACTTGATTTTTACACAAAAAACTAATACACAATATTAGTGTAAGCATATCACCATATCCAATGAATGCACAATTTATAATTTTAAATCATGTCTTGATCTTTTTAGGTTTAATTATTGCTACTTTTGTAAAGTATCTTCACACTTTGAGTTAATTTACAAAGAACTTTTTTATTTTCATAACTCATATGGCCTCTTTTTAGCTTTTTGTAAGGTATTTTATGAAATATATAATTAATTATAAAGTTGTCTCCTCTCCCAAGTTTGAAGGAGCTCCCAAACTTATTAACATGCTAATTTTTTTATATTTAATAATGCTATTTTATTGAAATTAATAGGTAGTAGTAGTTTCATGAATGTCGCCATTTTAAAAATAAAAATTCACTAAAAGACATTTTGGTATATATTTTACCTTTATTGTTTCTTATTATCAATATTTTTTTTGTAAAATTAATTTTCAACTTCACTTTCATACTTTTAAACATTTCAAAGTCTTGTGAAATCAATATTTTAATTTGACTTCTTGTCTAATAATTCAAGTTTAAAATTAAATAATAAAAAGAATTTTATAATGGTTTTTAAAAATTATTATTTTATATAAAAAAAAACTCCAGCAGTTGACAAGTAAAATTCTGACGTTGGCGACTAGCAGTAATTAAGCTGAAAATTTTCTTGTCGAAGACTGGAGTAATTAAGTTGAAAAGTCTGGCTTTTCCTTTCAGAAGATCATTGAAGCAAATAGTAATATCAAGCATTAACCTGCCCCCCCCCTCTCTCTCTCTCTCTCTCCCCGAGCGCTTGCCATGCTCATCATTGTTAATTATTAAGCATTAACCTGCCCTCTCTCTCTCTCTCTCCCCCCGCGCGCTTGCCATGCTCATCATTGTTAATTACTAATTACTAAAAAAGTAAAAATAAAGAAATGGGAGAATAATTATGGCTTTATAGTTGCCGTTTGTTCTAAATTATAGTTGTATAGAAAAGTTAATTATAACTCCTATTAATTAAGGCTTTATTTGGCCCTGCTATGTCTATTTGGGCTTAAAGGAAAAGGGGTGTTTCGTTGGCAAACACAACATAACCAAACAAACCCTAAACCCTAAAACATGGATTGATAGGAAGCAATTCCTCCCGCTTAAAAGCTGAACATTATTTATTTTTTGATTTTTCTAGATTTGATCAAAAGTTTTTAAAGTTTAAAAGGGCGTTGAATATAAATAAACAGTTAGAATATCAAATATTCTTTTTGAAAATCGGCGAGTCCTTTTCCTCTTCATGCACAATATCAATTTTTAGTGGCGATGATATCATGAAAAAAAGTTTCATTGAACTAGCTACTCTTATTCCAGAAACCCTAAAGCTTCAGATTTTGGCTTTTCCTATTTCGTGAGACTCGAGACTAAATTTCTAATAACTTTAAAATTTATAAAATTTAAATTGATAATTTCTAAAAAACAAATCTATAACTTAATTACTTAAATTACACCAAACACTCTATAAAATTTAGGTGACAAGTATGAGAAACTCTTGATTTTACCAATGTTGTTGGGTTTGGAGTTCGGACGTTGTCCATTGGATTAACAAATTCGCTTCAACTGACAGGCCATATTTATTTTTAGCCGGACTTCGGTGGCTATGGAGGAACATGTATATTAGGGTAAAGAGATGTGTTTTTTAATTTTATATATATTTTGAATTGAAAAGGTCTATCTCTAAATTTTATAGACACATTATCATAATTTTTTTTATTTTTTTAATACAGGTTTGATATTGATAAAAATTAATTAGAAACAATCTTCTTTCCTTTCTATTTTTTTAATATAAACTTTCTATTTATTTTTATTAAAAACAAAACTGATTTTTTTAATAAATTTATATAAGTTGTTGTCCATGAATTTAAGATTTTGTAGTATAAACTTATAGAAATTGTTTTCTATAAATTTAAGACTTTATATAATATCCTAGAAATATTGTTTTAAAACTATAACAAATATAATAAGAGTAATTAACATCTTAAAAGTATAGTAATTTTCACGTCTCTAAACCTAATGCTACGTACACCCGCTACCCATAACAGTAGCCTGGCGATGTCCAGATGATGGCTTTGTGAAACTAGACATTGAAGGCAGCTGTCTAGGTAAACCAGGGAGGGAGGGATTTGGTGTTCTCATCATAAATATGGACGCATCGATCTTGGTTGGTGGGATTCACGGGTTTTGCCGGTATCAATTCAAAACTTTTCCCGGAACTGCTAGCTATTAAACACTGTCTTACTGTTGCCTGGAGTCATGGATATAGAAAAGATTATACGTAACTATGACACCAAGGATGCTCCTCGCCTCATTCAGGGAGAAGCTTCATTGTTGTTACACTAGTTTAGTGCTATAATTATAGATATTAAGGATCTTTTGTCGACAGCCTGTGAAGTAGGTCTACTCGATCCACACCCTCAGGAAAGCTAATTCATGTGCAGACTTCATGGCAAAGTACGCGGCTAGCCAGAGGGATGGAAGGTCTTCATATCTGGGATCGCCCCCCGCTAGATCTGAACCATCTTCTGCTCGCAGATCCAATAAACATCCTGGGCCTCGTAGTTTCTTGTTTTTTCTCCTTTCCTTTGTACCCAAAAAAATAATACATTTATGATAATAATATATGAGTAAAAGAATTTACCATCTAAATTAATTAAGCTTTCAATAAGCTTTTCATATTTCATATATTAGATAGCATAACTCTATATATGAGAGCTATGATCCAAGTTTTTCTAATATGCACACGTGCAAATTAATAATGTAAATAAAATGGGATAACTTCAATGATGTAATAAAATTTTAATTTGTAACTCACTATATTTTTATCATGAAAAGTGAAATCTTGCTTTATTTTTTTAGAAAAAAACATGTTTATTTTTTTAAATTTTTTTTTATTTTTTTTATTTTAAATTAATATTTTTAGATTATTTTTATATGCTGATATCAAAAATAATTTTTAAAAAATAAAAAAAATATTATTTTAATATATTATTAAATAAAAAATATTTTAAAAAATAAATATTATTATATTTCTAAACACATAAATTTTTCAATATAGACTTCGGAGTGCATTAAAAAAAAACAGAATTTTAAAATAATTAAAATCAAACTGGTGGGCGAACTTCAACTAAAATAACAGAATTTTCAAAATTACAGTTCCGTCCATAAAAGATGAAATGACGAAAAGAGAAAGGAAAACAAACAAAACAATCAGTTTGCCTTCTCTCTTTTATTACTTCAAAAAACAATAAAAATAAAAATAAAATAAAAAGAGAGTCTCTTTTGACCACCTCCACGGCTCCACCCTCCCCTCTCTTTCTTCTCTTCTTCCTCCTACCTTCTCTTTCCTTTCTCCTGGAAAATCATGCATTTTCATCTATCATCTGTCAAGCCCACTATTTATTTTCGCCCTTCGCATCATCTCTCAATAAAGTCTTGAACTTTGCAGATGAATTAAAATAAAATTCAATACAAAATCATGGGTGCTTGTTTTTCTACCATCAAAGTTAGTGGTTCTAACAGCAACAACAACGTTAATCACAGCAGAAAAGAACCCACCAAGCCACAAACAAAGCCAGCAAAAGCAACAGCAGAAACAAGGAAAAAGCAAGAAGTTGTGCATCATCATCATAATAATAAGAAAGCAAACAATGAGGCAGAAAAGAAGCTAAAGGTCAAAGAGAAGCAAAGTAGCAAGGCGATCCCCTGTGGGGAAAGAAAAGATTTTGGTTATGATAAAGATTTTGACACGAGATATACAATTGGCAAATTGCTGGGTCATGGTCAATTTGGTTATACATATGTTGCTATTGATAAGGTTAATGGAGATCGAGTTGCTGTCAAGAGAATTGAGAAGAACAAGGTATTTTTTTTTAGTTTTCCTCATCATTTCGTGAGCTGGGGTTGTTTTTTTTGGAGGATAAAAATTAAGATTCTTTCGCGGTTGCTGTTAATGTTAATGGTGGTTTTATTGATCAGTTGAAGATTCTGAGAAGATCTTAAAGGGGTTTTTGCTTCCTATAGATAAGTTCTCTAATTTGCGTTTAAAATCATGGTAGACCAAACCTTTTCCCTTCTGTTTCAAAAATCCCCTCCCCTTTTTTCTTCAACTTCTTAGTGCTTCAGAAACTGTTGCATCGGGGAATTCGCTTCGCATAATGTTCGTTGACTTGTTGGATCCTAGTTTGGCAACCTAGGGATGTTATTATGTTAGGTGCTAGGACAAACAGTATGCAATTATTGCAAGTTTGGTTTTGGTGAATACATAGCATTGTTTTGCTAAGGATGATTCGCCTATCAGATAGTGAACTTCTGGTCTTCTCCAATATTGGTTGACGAGTGCAGGTTTGAGAATATTGCATTAGATTGTGAATCACTTGTTTTTGATTATTCAGAATCTGCTTTCTCTTTTTTCCTATCGAAGAAAGCAGAAAAGTACGTCGGTGGATAAGAATGTTCTTACTGCTTCATATCCTTTACATAAAGTTATTTTATCTATGCTTTTCAAATGGAAAGCTTCAACTGTGTTCTTGGTAGCTTTGTTCCATTCAATCATCTTAATTTTCCTCTTCCAAATTACTAGGTGAGCAGTAATGTTTCGTTTTCTTCTCCAGTTAGATAAAATGGAGTTTTTAGCCATTAGCAATTCAGGTTAGACTAAATAAACGTTGGCTACTGAAAGCTTGAAAGTTTTAAGATGGATACAGTATTATCATTCTCCATCTCTCAGAAAAAAAAACCGTTTATGTTTATGTTTTTTTGTTTTACAGTAGATGTTGAGAACTTCTTACCTACGTAAAATTAATACTTGGCTTTGCTGGTAGATGGTTCTTCCTATTGCGGTAGAGGATGTTAAACGGGAGGTCAAGATATTGCGAGAACTCACAGGCCACGAGAACGTAGTTCAGTTTTATAATGCATTAGAGGATGATTCTTATGTATATATTGTTATGGAGTAAGTTTTATATTCACTGGATCTTTTCTGACTATACCGTTCACAATTTACCTTGTGGCTTATGTAATTGTATCTACTCGCATTTCTACTTATTGTCCATCATTTGTTTTTCCTCTGAAGAGTGCTTTTTACTTTTTAATCTTCACTTGCTATGCTCACTGTTTTCTTTCACTAATCTTGTCAATGTTTTATGTTGTCTTTTACAAGGTTATGTGAAGGTGGAGAATTGCTAGATCGGATATTGTCGAAGTAAGAAATCTTTGTTCCTGTTCTGTAATATTGGTTAAATTTATTTGAAAATAGTGCACTCAGTATACTACCTAAAAAAATACCATTTTCAGTAGAATTATTTTTTGCAACGTTCAGCTTACAGCTGCTTGATTTTCTTCAACCAGGAAGGACAGTCGTTACACTGAGAAAGATGCAGCAGTAGTTGTGCGACAGATGCTTAAAGTTGCTGCTGAATGTCATTTACATGGCTTGGTGCACCGCGACATGAAGCCTGAGGTATCGCCAAGTTTATCAGCATGGATATTAACTTATTTGTAGAATCATGCTTCTGGGGAATGATTACCGTTTATTCCTTGCCTGTAGAATTTTCTTTTCAAGTCAACCAAGCAGGACTCACCTCTGAAAGCGACAGATTTTGGTTTGTCTGACTTCATAAAACCAGGTGAGTCATATTTTCATCATGCGAAGATCTTACTTGTGCTTATATGCATGATGTCTACAAAAAGAGAGAAGGAAGGAAGAAAAAGAACTTATACTTGCTAAGAACTTGCATAATGTGAGTTGTGTGATCAGGCTGATTCCAAAGGCTCTACATTTTAGTTTTACTTGACCAATGAGAGTGCAGTACTCTTGCCAACCAGTGGTTAGCATTTGATTTCTAGCATTTCTTTTGGAACCCATTGTTCATTTATATTATATGATCGGATGGAATGCAGGCAGGAAGTTTCAAGATATTGTTGGCAGTGCCTACTACGTTGCACCTGAAGTATTAAAACGCAATTCTGGACCTGAATCAGATGTCTGGAGTATTGGTGTGATTACATACATTTTGCTATGTGGGAGGCGTCCATTTTGGGATAAGACCGAGGATGGTATATTTAAGGAGGTGCAGTACCATTTTAACTTTTTGACAAGGCTTTTTTCATTCCTGATTCCTTCCTGTCTCTTGTTCTAGCCATTGTAATTAGACAGACAATAGATATGCTAGAGCATTTAGTTTCTGTTATATTGATTTTTGGAAAATGTTTCTTACACTCAATACTCGATATTGGGGACATATATGATATATGATTGTGTGGAATGGCACAAAAGGATCCATATAGTTGTTGTTTTTGTTGGTTACATGTCAATAACCTTCCACAACACTGTACTTCTATGTACATGAAATTCTGTAATTACTTTAAACCGTAGTCAGTTCATTTTCCAAACACAAAGTAGCCAAAATATCCCATCCTCAATTGTGTCGTCATCACAGTTTTTCAAATAATCGTATCCTTTTACTAATGGGTTCTAACAAGACCTTTTTTGCATAGTCTCCCTTTGAATTCCCACTTAATTCATTCACCACATGTTGGATACTTTTTTCTTTTGCATAATTAATGTTAGTTTGTTCTTCAAAATTCTAATAACTAATGGATGCAGGTTTTAAAGAACAAGCCTGATTTTCGCCGTAAACCATGGCCTACCATCAGCACTAGTGCAAAAGATTTTGTGAATAAGTTACTGGTGAAGGATCCTCGGGCAAGACTTACTGCTGCTCAAGCTCTATGTATGTGTCAGCTTATGGAAGAAATAAATGCTTGATTGTTATGATCTATTATAATTAGATGCCTGTGTTGTTTGGTTCTAAAAGAAATCTTTCCTCTTTTTTCTTTCTTAAAGAGTTGATTTCTTGGTTTTCAACTTTTCCAGCACACCCATGGGTCAGAGAAGGAGGAGTTGCATCTGAGATTCCTATTGACATATCTGTCCTGAGTAACATGCGACAATTTGTGAAGTACAGTCGTTTGAAGCAGTTTGCTCTAAGGGTAAAACAAGCTTTGTTTTTGTAGGATTGTTCAAAGGAAAAAGATGGTTTCTTTCATTTTTTTTATATATTTTATGGATTGATATTTTGCAGGCATTGGCAAGCACGATTGATGAAGAGGAACTAGCTGATCTTAAGGATCAATTTGATGCCATTGATGTGGATAAAAATGGTGCTATTAGTCTTGAAGAAATGAGACAGGTAGTTTTCTTTTTGTCAAACCTGTTACATGTTTCCTTGCTATTGAAACCTAAAATTTCGTTCTATGCATTCTGTTCTCAATGAGATACATTTCCATGTATATGGTTTCTGCATTTTGTTGTAACGATGATGGTTTCAATGCAGGCCCTTGCTAAAGATCTTCCTTGGAAGTTGAAAGAATCACGTGTCTTGGAAATTGTTCAAGCGGTAAGTGTGAATTTCATTTCTTCTGAATAGTTTCCGACCCCAAAGTAAAAAAGATGGAATTGAGACTTGAATTTGTTGGTGGAAACCTTCTTATTTTCCCTGTGCTAGTCATTTCTATTTTTCTGCTGCATGAAGTGAGTAATGTAAGATGCATTTTGTCTTTTTAGCGAGGAACATTTTTTCTGTCTATGGAATATAACATTTTTGGCTTTAAAAAGAGGTGTAGGAAGCTCCTAAAACTTGGCAACCACTGGTTCCTTGCTTGTCTAAAGTCTCTCATGCAACCAGGTTTAGTTATCATAATGTCTACAAGTACTTCTGATGAACATTTTCTTCTAGTGGTCATTTGTTCTAATGTTTCTCCATTCCCAATTTTTGTTTTTCATGTTAACCAATATGACATTACCCCACCCTTCTTTCATCTTGCTTCTGAATTCTGTTTTAGATGGAGGATCCACCAAGGTTTTCAGATGTTCCAATATTTGTACTATAAAGATAATGCATTAGATATTAGCTATTTATTTTATTTAAATCATTTCCTTAGAGACTCTTAAGATTCCTTTGGTGCTTGTATATGAAGCACCTATTCATGTGTTTTGGGAGTGGTCTGTGGTGTCATATCAAAAAGCTGTGTATTTCCTCTCTCTATTGCATGTCCCTTTTCTTATTTTTCTTGTCCTCTCATCTAATCTCTGCTCTTTCATCCTGTCTTGCCCGCCCAAAATCTTTTCTTGCTCTTCATCAGTTTTGCTTGTTTTGGAACCTGATGGGGTTATTTATATGTTTGATGCAGATTGACAGTAACACAGATGGACTAGTAGATTTCACCGAGTTTGTTGCTGCTGCCCTGCATGTCCATCAGTTGCAGGAACACAACTCTGAGAAGTGGCAGCTGCGGTCACAGGCTGCTTTTGAGAAATTTGATATTGACAGAGACGGATATATAACTCCAGAAGAACTTAGAATGGTCAGTGTTATTACTCTGCTTTAAATATCCTAATTCTTCATATCCCTTCCTCACTTAAAACTGAAAACAGAAATGAATAAGAAAAATGTACAGAATAGCTGAGTGAAGGTTCTTATACTTCATGTTTAATTTAAGTGACTGTTCTTGTTTAAAATGCCAACACGTTAAGTGTTCCATCAATGTAGTTCCATTGGCAAAATTAAGCTAAATATTTATCTAATTGCCTAAAAGAACTTTTTAGCTGTTGAAGAAATAGTTTAATTGAGTTTTGGAACAGAATTTATTTGGTGGGAACTATTAAATAATGCATGATGTTTGTCCCATGCATTCATCCTTTTATTTTTGATGTATCACACTTTTTGACATGCGCTTACTATGCCATGCCAAAGTCTCCTTGATCATGTGTAGTACTAGCATTTAAGAAATTCTAGATGGTATCGAAGCTCGTAGTTCGCTTTGTGTTTTCCTAAGGACAAGGGTTGGTTTGTTGTGACTAGCATTACTTTTCGTGTTTCAGCATTGCTCAAGTGATTTTGCTTTATTGCCTTGCAGCATACGGGCTTGAGAGGTTCTATTGACCCACTTCTTGAGGAGGCTGACATTGACAAGGATGGTAGAATAAGCCTTTCAGAATTCCGTAGACTTCTAAGAACTGCTAGCATGAGCTCGCGAAATGTGCCAAGCCCATCTGGCCATCGTAAATCTCATAAAATATAGATAAGAATTGGAGTTTTAAAGACCGAGACTAGCAAGCAAGCTAGAAAAGTGGATCTCCTTTTCGCGGAAGCTGCCCTTCTAGATTATATAACGCCAATTTCTCAATAACCATCCCACCTGGCTCATCTCTTTCTGAAACTCAAGTCTTAAATGGTAGATTTCCTCGTATAACTTGTGTATATTAAAAGATGTAGTGCGTTGAACAGAGAGAGAGGTTTGGTTATAGAGTTGGAACTTTTCCCGGAGGATGGCTCCATAGACGTTATACCAGTCTACATTCTTTTGTGAGTGCGGGGGTACTCCTTGCGGGTGCCCTCTTCAAATTGTAACGTGCAATGCAAGTAACGTATCAATGAAAGGTTGGTGTTTGGGAGTTCAGTGCGTGCCCATCTTTACCCTTACTTAGTATCCCAATTTTTGGCATTCATGAATACTGAAACTGCAGCTATACTTCTCTATATCTCGCAATTCATACTTAAGAGTCTGGTAAGGATGAGTTAGTAACGTCAGGCTAATGAAGATTCCCTCTGATAGAGGCATGTAAAGGAGGTATTAGAGTGTGGATATCAAAATATGATTCTATCAAGAGTCACACAGGCTGCAGAGTGCTGAACAGTGCACAAATCCACGCACTACGTATATTATGCTTAAGCTGATGACAGTAGTTTCGACATGCTTCCTCCAGAAAAGTATTGTTTTCAGAATTTGAGCTCTTGGCTATAATTTTATAAAGAGAGATTGCTAGGCTAAATAAAAAGAAAAAAAACTGTACTTTCTTTCTCCATTGCATGTCTCTTTTCTCATTTTATGATTTGCTGAAACTTGCTTATGATTTCTTTTGTAATCGTTTCACACGGCTGGCTCCCCTTCAGCAACCACTGGCTTTGGCTTTTGAATGGTAAAACCCAGATGCATCTAGATCAGTCATGAAAGAAAATTCACCAAGTGCAGGTTGCTTCACCCCCGACATTATGTTATTCGTACTATTGCAGGCGGTGAATGCTTAACTGGGAATTTCACTCATCTTTCATAGATTGTCGAATGTGAGACTCCAGTCTTTTCACTCTTCTTTCTATCGAGACGCTTGAAACCTTCCTTTCGAAATGATTGCCACAACCAACTAACCTAGATACATGCTGCCTGCATGATGAATTGCAGTGGAAATGGTTATAACCATTTCGCCCAACTCAAATAATTCTAGCATACGATCCATTAGAGTTGTGCTTCACTGAGGCATTTTTCATTGCCATTGTAAAAGCAACAAAATAACAGATTAATTCCAACTGTGAAGGGCTGTGATGCTACATAAAAAGGAACTTACAACAGAAAGGGATGTTTACAACTAAACTGGCTAACCAATGAAAGTATCAAGCATTTTGGAGTGATAATTTACAGTTTTCTCCACCTGTATAAATTGCTCTTATATTGATCAGCAGGCACCTAAAAAAATATCAGACAAACCTTAAGCTTTATGTCAGTTAGTCAAGAACCAGATCAGAATTCTAGAGGAGTAGACTAAGTAAAATGGAGTACGGTGCACCCTCTTCCAGGTCCTTCTGTTGCCGCATATAACCAGGTTGTTACCCCAAAACTCCACTATAACCATAAAGCATGCTGCTTCCATGTTGAAGCTGTTAGCAATGATCTCATGCTTGTCAGGCTAAAGCTCAAATCGAGGAAATTATTATCGAAGTGTCACAACAAACACATAATATCTTAACAGTCAGCACTTAGAAAGCACCGAAGACATGACCTACTGGCAACCTCACTTACTAGGTGTTGGGACATCTCCCATGCTGTTAGAGGAGCATCCCTGAAGATGATGAGCACGAGGAGCTAACATTTGTGATAATTCTTTCCTTTATTTGACACTGCTTGCCTTTCTTTACTTCAGATGATATATCCTGCACGAATGCTTGAAATCAATTTTGTGTCTTCATGTGCCAAGAATTAATGCCTATTAACTTCAGAGTAGACCTGTTGTGCTGATGATCCAGGCATTTTAAGTTCAAGGTCAGTTGCAACATCAGAAGAATCATTGCATCTTTCTTTATTTCTGCCCCCCTGGTGATCTGTTGACTTGGTTCTGGAATCCTGTTTGCTTGAAAATTGGGAACCAGAAGCATACAGAGCAGGTGGCTGATCATTTGGGTGATTTGCAGTTGGGTATGGAATAAATGTTGAACAAGGACTAGCAATGGCACCGGGATTCTGGTTTCCAAAGAAGACAAATGGCTGCAATGACGGGTGCATGGAAATTGGGCCTGGAGAGACAGGTACAGGAACCGGATAAGAATAAGGAGGAATTACAACAGAAGGATCAGCAGCAGCCCATGGGAACATAGCCCTTGTCCTTTGATGATACTGGGCATTTAAATTTTCAGTATCAGCTTTCAAAGATGCCTTCTCTTCCCTGAGCTCATTTTTTTCCTGCATTAGCTGCATAAAATATATTTTCATCAAGCCTGCATTAGCTAATTCTTCTTAGCATTCAATTACATGAGGAATCAAACAGGCATAAAGCACAACAACCATTAGGGACAAGCACAAAAAAACCCACCTCATGGGTTTCTTCTGAGAGTGTCGCACACTCAGCCTTTAGTCTGTTCACTTCAGCTGTTAGATCCTTCAGCACTTGAATTGTGTCTGTCAAAATGGTGGCCTTGTCATTCTTTGGCCTATCTGGGTCTGCATGCAAATGTAAATAAGAAGCAAATAGTTAAAATCAAGCACTTTCACTTTCTCCCAAAAAAAAAAAAAAACGAAGTGCATATTTATAGCTTGTGACTTGTGAGTGGTGAAATTATACTATTTATTCACATTTGTTTGCAAAGCCAATAATTTCTCAAAAAGGAAACCAGCTTATGGAGGTGGGTGCATCAGCAAGTTAACAGCCTAACACACACACACACATCTCTAAAGTAAATCAATTGAATATTATCAGAACTAGAAGTCCAGTAACTCAATGGTGAATAGTACGCAGTTTGAGTTCATGCAAGAGATGAACCATTAAATCATAAAGACAATATCAATCATATACATCCATTAACAAAATGTATCATATTATACAGAAATAACTAGGCTTCCCTTTTCCAATTTTTTAACTCAATTGGGACAGTGAGAGGCAACATGTTCAATTGGCAGAACAAAAGGAGTGCATTCGAGCATGAAGGTACTAATAACCAAGAATAGCAGCAAATTATTACCTAGTGCGGTACCCAATTCAAGAAACTGCTCATTAAGATTATCCCTCCTCAATTTTTCACGGTCTGCCTTTTGAACTTTTTTTGCAACAGCAATTGGATTTTTCACTTCCACTTCTTGCCTCTGCCTGTCAAAAAAAGGTGATACCCCATAAAACAAAACAAAACCTCAAACAGAGATAAGAACTTAAATCAAATCTGCACTTTAATAATAAAAGCTTGCAAACCACATTCAAACTCAATAACTTCCCATCACCACAAACAAAAGTCATGCTAAATTATAGTACAAGAATGAACCTTCACCAAAATAGACAGTTCAAAAACACCTAAAAAAAGAAACAAACTTCAACCAAAACCCAGAAACCAAAACTCAAAACTGAATCACAATATCAACAAATAGAATCAGATCAGTCGTGTTAATTCTAGATTTGATTACGAAAAAAAGAAAAAGAAAAACAAGAACCTGGGTTCAAGAGCTGAGTTCTGAAGACGAGTAGAAGAGCGGGGTGGGAATGACTGAAGTGAATTTGAAGAAACCATATTGGTTGTTGCAGCAACGAAAGATTGAGCGTAGTCATTTCTTGTGTTCCATTGATCCATTTTTTCACTTGAACTACCTGGCCTTCTTTGTCTATAGTTAATGAAAAGAAACAGAAAGGATTAAAGAGGGCTAATTTTTTGGTTAAAAGACTTGATCCAAGATTAAGAAGAGATATAATTGAAAAAGTTTGCCACCACCATTACCACCAACAAATCAAAAAATAAACAAAGAACTCGTGCTTTCCACGAGACAATAACGTCATGTGGCTGCCCATACACATACGCATTCCAACCCAAAGCTCTCTCTGTGTTTTGTCAATTATCGGAATGTAACTTTGGTTTCTGGTTGATGGAGACAACACATATAAATAATTGCCAATGGCTTGTGCGGTCCACGCTCGCCAAGTTAAACGACATGTCGTAAGCTCAAACTCCAATAAGAGGATGACCTAATTCTTCAGATATTTTCTCAGGCTGAAAATGATTTACTTATTAAAGAAAATTATCCTTTCGTTCGTCTGCAGCCGTAATAGGAAAAACTATGTAAAAAAATAGTTAATTTCAGATACAGAAATACCTTATTGAAAAGAAATTTAGACTGCAAGTAAAATAATTTAATTTTGATATATAAGAACTGGGATCCATATATATATACATGGAATTATACTTTAGCCATTTGAGACTTGGATGCAATTGCTAGATGGAATTATACGTTAGCCATTTGAGACTTGGATGCAATTGCAAAATTTAAACTAATTTACTAAAAAAAAAAAGGCACTGGATAGTAGCTAGTCACTTTTATCAAATGAGTGTTTTTTTGGGTTTTTAGATTATTAAAAATAAAATTTGATGGAATAACATAACTCAAAAAATATTTTAAAAATAATATAGTTTAAAAAGTTACATATATATCATATATGACTCAAGAGTTGCAGATATTATCTACGAATTTAAATAAAATTTAAAACTAGAGCTCATTTTCTTCCCCCTTCCCTTCTCGAGATCATCGTCTCTATCTCTTTTGCTACTGTGAATCAAGCTTTTTCTAGCCAAAACCATTACCATTAATCACCATTACCATCCATATTTTACACTTCGAGGTATAATCAACACCTTTTCTTTATCAATTTGATGTAATTTATGTTAATGTGTTAATTTTGATTCAAAAAAATATTTGGGTTTAGAATCATGGATTTTTTTTTTGAAAAATAAGGTTTTTTATAATTAGGTTCATAACATATAATTTGAGTTGATAATTATATTATTTTATAAAATAATAAATGAATTTGGATTGTTGTTGATTGTGAATTAAGGTTAGAGTTAGGGTTTATATAGGTTAAATTATGAATTATACCGAATTAGGTATAAAATAAAATAATTAGCTATGAAATACATGAATTGGGTTGATAGTTTTATTATAATTGTGAAATTTGAAGAATTTATTTTTTGGTCGATTAATTTAATGAATTCAAAGTTGGTTTTTAGATTTGTTTTGCCGATATGTAATTAGCGGTTGTATTGAGTTGTGTATTATATCAATTAAACATAAGGTGACTAAGAGTTCCATGACTTAGTTTTTTTCAAAGCTCATTAAATATCATCAATATTATTCATGACATTTTATAAGTAACTTCAACACTAAATTTAAAAATATTGTATAGAAAAATATGTTATATAGGATATGCATAAATTCTTCAAAATAGAAGTTTAATATTTTATATGAGGATCTAATGGAAAATGATGATGTGATCAAAGTATGGCTAGAAGTTGAACATAAAAAAGAGGGCACTCTCGTATGATTTTGATGGTTGTCATTATGATAATATGACAATGAATTTTTCAAAGATTTTTAATAATGTTTTGAGAACTATACTTGACTCGCATTTATGAGCTATAATACAAATAACTTTTTTAATTGTAATAAATAATTTGTAGAGCACCTAGAAAAAGTTGGATAATTTTTAAGTCGTGATGTATTGTGGCCTCTTAAAGGTCTTAGCTAAATTACTTATTGATGTGGCAGCTTTTAGATCACACATGACAACTTTATTTGATCTTGGAATGAGGTTATTTTAATTTGAGACACCCCCAGTAGCTAGTGTTATAAGAGAAGCCTAAGAAACGATTAACATTGATAAGCAACTTGTACACATGGTAAATGAAAATTATATCAACAATAATAAATTATATCAACAATAATATTCACACCTAATTGCATGTCACACTTTACAAAATATAGACTATGCGTAATTTGTTGATGATTTTTACTCCAAGTTGTAGTACAAAAGTACATATAGTTCTATTTTTCAACCTTTGCCTGATATGCCATTATGATATGCACATATTGATCTAGATATGTATGGATGTCCAACTAGATGAAAAACAAATAAGGTTCGAAGAAAATCCACTCATATGCATAATAAGATGAAAGCTAGAGAGGGGTACTCACTGAATAAACATGTCATATGATGTCAAATGGGTTGTAATAGAAAAACTTGTAAAACTAGACAACATATGCTAATAACTGCATTTGTTTCAAATTATATAAACTTAAAATATTGTTATTAATTCAACTATATGGATATTAAATTGTGTTGCAATGCTAATAGTCTTTTATATAAAACCTTGATGGAGGCATGGTTTGGACTAGAAGATGTTCATCTACTTTTAGAAATGCTGACAGATAGGAGCACCTGGTTATTAAGGCAGGTCCAAATGATATGTCAGTTCTAAATATGTAAGATTAGTATCATTTAGATGATATTTGAAGTGAAGAGGTCATACATCTAGATTAATGTCATTTTTAGATAACTATTTTAATTATTTTAACTGTTCAAATAACTAAATTACTTGATTTTCAAGGAGGTGATCTTGTAACATCTCAACAATAAACATTGATGGAGTTACATGAGCATATTGACACGACTAAAAGATTGATCCACTTGGTTTTATATGCTCAAATATATACATTGCATATGTTTAGAGGTCTTATTTTCACTACTATTGCAGGCAATGCAATACTCGTGTTCTTTCAGGTGTTACTCAAGGACTTCTAGGCCATTCTAGTCGGGGGGATATGCTTTTATATCTCTACCAGTAACAATGTAAAGTATGTTTAAAGAATAAAAGATAAATTGCCAAGTGTCTAGTATACTAATTTAAATTCTTTGATTGTTAGAATTAACTATATTTTAAATACTAATTGAGAATTGTCAATGTTAATTAATATAGCTTTAATCAGGGGAGTATATTCATATCGAATATCTAGAAAGTTAGAGTAATAATATGTTGGACATTATCACTAAGAGGTCGCTATCCATTTATTCTAGGTAATAATAAAATAAAATAAAATTTAATCAATATGTTATTTATATAAATTGAATGAAAAATGTACTTTGTGGCTTGACATGTTAGGATGGTGTGATGATAAACATTTCACAGTAAATCTCTCTCATGTCCACGAGTTATACTAGCATGAGTTGGACACACATTAGGCACATCAGGTGTAGGTTACAGATTTATTGTATTTTTTGAAGTTTAATTTTTTAATTTTTAACTTGTTATGTAATATAAATCTTTCATATATTTTGATAGGTTATATGATGTCATATCTCGTTAACTTGATATTTTTAACTTGCCTATATGTCATGACGAATCTGAGCTTTGGTTAGCAGAGGTCCCATTACATTGCTTCAACATTATTGATATGCATTGCCTATATCGAGAATGCAATAATTTGGTTTATCTCAACAAATATCAAATTATATTGATACTAATGATAAACTGTATATTATTAGTTAGGCTAAACTAGATGAGAGTTGTTTAGCGATTCATGGATCTTACCTAGATATTTGGTATGTTAAAATGGATGGTGTTTTTAGAAGTAGTATCCGATGATTGATGTAGATATCTACATGAGATGATACCTAACCATTAAACATCATTTTATTATACCTACCTGATCGTGTTTCCCTAGAATTCCACACAACTCGATGTATTATGCTCCTCGATATTTGAGGCATAATTGATTGTTACACAATATTGTTTTACATGCAATATTTATTAAATATTGTTAATGTTATTATATATGAAGAGTACCAATTGCTTTTTAATGTATGTATATAAATCCATTACTTAGTGTGAGAGGCTCAAAAAACAATAATGGCTATTTGTAATGGTGTCGATGAGATGAGATATATTATGGCCAACAGTATACTCAATTAATGTCATGGTGTATTTTAAGAGATTAAGGATGTTGAGTGTCTTGAAGCAACATTAGTGAAAAATGAGATTGTTTATCATGGGAGCGTTGAGGATGTTGGTTTATCCTCGAGCATGCTAGGCTTGTTTATTAGCTAGGGTGATATTGGTGCTGAAACTTACATATACTTATTTTCGAGTGGGACAAGTTGGGGTGGTGGTGCAAGTCTATCCACGAGCATCCCTGATCCATCCATGAGCTGGGTTATATTGGTCTTCCTTACCCCTACATGGATGCTATAAACTTGTCCTCAAGGTGGACGATTTAAAATGGAGTTCCAAACTTTTCCGCAAGCGCTTTAGACACTTTCATGAATAGAGATGATTATTAGATATAATTACATTAAATTTTATAAAAATTATAAATAGATGTAGTTAGTTTAATTTTAATAAAATATTATATCAATCAGCTATGTGGTATACATCTGACCACACATTAATTGTAGCTTTGGTTGAGTTATGAATATGCGAGACACACACTTTCCATCTACATCCATTATATAGAATGTCACTATGTTGATTAGCCTTCCAATAGATGAAGCACCTATGACAAGACGTATAGGGTTGATTGACAAAGATGCTTTATATATTATTTATTAGTATGGGTGCCTCTAGTAAGTGCTTACAAGGGTGATTACATTAAATGTCCATTGATATGGTTAGACATAAATTTTAAAACTCCCCAATAAATAGGACCACTTGGTTTTATATGCTCAAATATATATATTGAATATGTTTAGAGGTCTTATTTTTACTAGTATTGCAGGCAATGCAATGCTCGTGTTCTTTCTGGTATTACTCGAGGACTTCTAGGCCATTCCTAATTATAGTCAGGGGGATATACTTTTATATCTCTACCAGTAACAATGTAAAGTATGTTTAAAGAATAAAAGATAAATTGCCAAGTGTCTAGTATACTAATTTAAATTCTTTGATTGTTAGAATTAACTATATTTTAAATACTAATTGAGAATTGTCAATGTTAATTAATATAGCTTTAATCAGGGGAGTATATTCATATCGAATATCTAGAAAGTTAGAGTAATAATATGTTTGACATAATCACTAAGAGGCCACTATCCATTTATTCTAGGTAATAATAAAATAAAATAAAATTTAATCAATATGTTATTTATATAAATTGAATGAAAAATGTACTTTGTGGCTTGACATGTTAGGATGGTGTGATGATAAACATTTCACAGTAAATCTCTCTCATGTCCACGAGTTATACTAGCATGAGTTAGACACACATTAGGCACATCAGGTGTAGGTTATAGATTTATTGTATTTTTTGAAGTTTAATTTTTTAATTTTTAACTTGTTATGTAATATAAATCTTTCATATATTTTGATAGGTTATATGATGTCATATCTCGTTAACTTGATACTTTTAACTTGCCTATATGTTGTGACGAATCCGAGCTTTGGTTAGCAGAGGTCCCATTAAATTGCTTCAACATTGTTGATATGCATTGCCCATATCGGGAATGCAATAATTTGGTTTATCTCAACAAGAAATATTTTTACTGTTACAAATATTATGAAAAGCCAAAAAAAAACCTTGGTTAACAGTTCTAATTTTTATTGACTCTAGGGTAAAAGAGTACTTTAATTATATTATAAATTGAAAAGGCAGCATATGCCCCAAACAATTTTCAAATGACTACTGAGGTAGATGAAAAGACCCAAAAACCCCTAGATCAAATACTTAAATTTAAGTCACTAAAGAGTAAAAGGGTAAGGTCTGGTAGTCATGCAAAAAACAAATAAAGAGAAAACAATTCAACTTGATGTATTATGCTCCTCGATATTTGAGGCATAATTGATTGTTACGTAATATTGTTTTACATACAATATTTATTAAATATTGTTAATGTTATTATATATGAAGAGTACCAATTGCTTTTTAATGTATGTATATAGATCCATTACTTAGTGTGAGGTGCTCAAAGAACAATAATGGCTATTTGTAATAGTGTAGATGAGATGAGATATATTATGGCCAACACTACACTCAATTAATGTCATGGTATATTTTAAGAGATTAAGGATGTTGAGTGTCTTGAAGCAACATTAGTGAAAGATGAGATTGTTTATCATGGGAGCGTTGAGGATGTTGGTTTGTCCTCGAGCATCTTAGGCTTGTTTATTAAGGGATGAATTTGAAAAAAAAATACAATAAAAATAACAATAAAAAAAAATGAAGACTATGATATAAAAATATTTTGAAATCAAATGATAATGGACTAAATTGAAAACACATTCAATTAGAAAAAAAAAGATCAAAAAACAAACAACAATTAAAAGAACAAGAACTAAATTTGATATAAAAATTAAATATATGGATGCTATAAACTTGTCCTTAAGGTGGACGATTTAAAGTGGAGTTCCAAACTTTTACACAAGCGCTTTAGACACTTCCATGAATAGAGATGATTATTAGATATAATATTAAGATGAAACTACAAGTTTATCATGCTAACTAGAATTAATATTGATTAATTATTTTAGGTTTTTTTTTCAATTTATTTATTTTGTATTTATTTGAACATTTATTTATCAAGTTGTAGCGATACTGGAGTCACGTATATTGAATGTGATACTTGAGTTGTATATATTATCTATTGTTCGATCAAGTGTGTGGGATCGTCATATATATTTTTGCCTTTGCTATTTTACTAAATTTTTTTTTATAGTGCTAAATTAAAAAAAAAACTCTTTTATACATGGCAAATACAATAAAAATAATAACTTAAATATAATGCAAAGTTAGTATTTAACGAGTATCACAATAAAAAAAACTCTTTTATCAATGGCAAGCACAATAAAAATAGTAACTTAAATACAATACAATGGCGGTAGTCAACTTAAACACCTTCGATTCATGCATCATTTGCTTGGCTTTCATCTTAGTTTGGTATTGCATTTTAAAAAGTGGATAAAATTTGTATTTGTTCTTTAATTTTTTTTATATTTATTCTAATATCAAAAATATTTTTTAAAAATAAAAAATATTATTTTAATAGTATTCAAGTAAAAACACTTTAAAAAGTAATTTCTATTACACTCCCTATCACCCCACCTAACCACAATTCCACCAACTCTCCTTTTGTCTTTTTTTTTTGTCTTCATGATCTTAATTAATAGTTACAAACTAGTATATTGGTCTACACTTCGCAGCGGGTCAATATCACTTTTTTAACAAATATAAAAAATATTAAGAGTCTAAAAAACATTTTAAGCATTTTTGGTCTGGCAGCTATGTAAAACCCAAACAACTTGGATCTGTCAAGAATACTATTTCAAGAGCCTTATGTTTAGTAGCCATGTTAAGTGGCTTGGGTTTAGTGTGGCTGTAAGACTTAAGACATTTGGGTGTAGTAAAAACACTGGACACAAGCTACTCTTTTGTTTTTTAGATTAAAAGCATTATTGTATCATACATGAAAATTATAAAAATCTAAAATATCCTTTTTTGACAACCTATCTTTTTTTGATCTTGGGGGTAAATAAATATTTTACTGTTACAAATATTATGAAAAGCCAAAAAAAACCTTGGTCAACAGTTCTAATTTTTATTGACTCTAGGATAAAAGAGTACTTTAATTATATTATAAATTGAAAAAGCAGTATATGCCCCAAACAATTTTCAAATGACTACTGAGGTAGATGAACAAACCCAAATACCCCTAGACCAAATACTTAAATTTAAGTAACTAAAGAGTAAAAAGGTAAGGTCTGGTAGTCGTGCAAAAAACAAATAAAGAGAAAACAATTATATACTTTAGTTGTCGAAAGAGAGAAAATAAAGAAAAAAAAACAAACAATCAATCACCGACGACAATTCAATCATGATGTGTTAACTCGGGTTAATTTGTTAACCTCGCAACCAATAGTATAGGATTGGGATAGCCCAGCAAAAAAAAGATAAAAAAGGGATCAATTTCCAATAAATTAAATGTTTAAAGATGAAAGCGATTAAAAAAATTAATTTAAAAAAAACCTAAAAAATTGACCATATTCAACATGTGTTAATTTTCAAAACCAGTGACCTTGGTTAAAAGCCCAAAACCAACCCCATAAAAGGCAAGCCCTAGAAAAACTAAATTATAAATCAACAAAATAGTGAGGGATGAATTTGAAAAAAAAAATACTAGAATCTAAAAAACATTTTAAGCATTTTTGGTTTGGCAGCTATATAAAACCCAAACAACTTGGAACTGTCAAGAATACCATTCCAAGAGCCTTAGGTTTAGTAGCCATGTCAAGTGGCTTGAGTTTAGTGTGGCTGTAAGACTTAAGATATTTGGGTGTGGTAAAAACACTAGACACAAGCTACTCTTTTGTTTTTTTAGGTTAAAAGCATTATTGTATCATACATGAAAATTATAAAAATCTAAAATATCTTTTTTTGACAACATATCTTTTTTTGATCTTGGGGGTAAAGAAATATTTTTACTGTTACAAATATTATGAAAAGCCAAAAAAAAACCTTGGTTAACAGTTCTAATTTTTATTGACTCTAGGGTAAAAGAGTACTTTAATTATATTATAAATTGAAAAGGCAGCATATGCCCCAAACAATTTTCAAATGACTACTGAGGTAGATGAAAAGACCCAAAAACCCCTAGATCAAATACTTAAATTTAAGTCACTAAAGAGTAAAAGGGTAAGGTCTGGTAGTCATGCAAAAAACAAATAAAGAGAAAACAATTATATACTTCTGTTGTCGGAAGAGAGAAAATAAAGAGAAAAAAAACAATCGATCACCGACGACAATCCAATCATGATGTGTCAACTCGGGTTAATTTGTTAACCTCGCAACCAATAATATAGGATTGGGATAGCCCAGAAAAAAATAAATAAAAAAAAGATCAATTTCCAATAAATTAAATGTTTAAAGATGAAAGCGATTAAAAAAATTAATTTAAAAAAAACCTAAGAAATTGACCATATTCAACAAGTGTTAATTTTCAAAACTAGTGACCTTGGTCAAAAGCCCAAAACCAACCCCATAAAAGGCAAACCCTAAAAAAACTAAATTATAAATCAACAAAATAGTAAGGGATGAATTTGAAAAAAAAAAATACAATAAAAATAACAATAAAAAAAAATGAAGACTATGATATAAAAATATTTTGAAATCAAATGATAATGGACTAAATTGAAAACACATTCAATTAGAAAAAAAAAGATCAAAAAACAAACAACAATTAAAAGAACAAGAACTAAATTTGATATAAAAATTAAATAAAATTAAATAATTAAGATGAAACTACAAGTTTATCATGCTAACTAGAATTAATATTGATTAATTATTTTAGGTTTTTTTTTCAATTTATTTATTTTGTATTTAATAGGCTAAATATTAAGTTACATCGTTTATCTTTTTTTAGAAAAAAAAATTATTATAATATCATGAAGGTTTTTTAATTTTTGGTATAAAAAACATGTTTATGGCACCTTAAACATCATTTTCTTTTTTTATGAAAAAAGTAATCTGGCCCGTAACATAGCATGTGACCACACCTAGTTTGTCCGATAAGCAAATATGTCATACTTTCCATACAAAAGCTCGGCAAGTATAGTAATTATGCAAACGGATTCAAATCTGCAACGTCTCAAATCAAATTGGAAAAAAACAGCCTAGCCCAGAATATTTGGCAACATAATTTGACTCTGGTCAGTTATTAACTCTGAAGGAAGCTGCATGGAAACTTCACCAAGGGACTCTCTCATTTCTTGGCTGCCACTCAAGTCTCTTCCATAAATAATAGCAATTAACAAGATTCTAGTTTCACCAACTACCCCATTAGCTTTTCACCATTGTAATGGATCAGATTCATCATTTTAGTCGACAGATGTTGAATGGCAATTTGGCAAGACAAGAGGAACAAGCAGACCAAGGAGGATCAATTGTAGGTATTGGCATTGCATCTGTTATGATAGTAATTCTTGTCGTTGTCATTTTTGTTTCCATCTGCAAGTGTTCTATCAGCTTAATCAACTTTCCTTCTAATAATCAACAAAATCGAACAACATCCAACTCATGTTCCCGTGAATCTGATACACAGACCCACCATGAACTTGCAGCCCTCCCAGTTTTTGTCTTTGGAGAGCAATCACCAGCCTCAGCCCCGACGTTGCCACAATCATCATCGTCATCTTCTTCTCCTTTCGCGTTTTCTGATAAAAGCTGTGCAATTTGCTTGGATGATTATGCTCATGGAGAGTTCATAAGGGTCTTGCCTAGGTGTAAGCACACGTTCCATAAGGACTGCATCGATGACTGGCTATCATCAAGAACTTCAAGTTGTCCCATTTGTAGAGACCAAATCATAGACAAGAATGTGGAGTCTACAAGGATATACTCTCCTAACATGGTGGAAAATGTTAATGGATCATTTACTCTGTTTCCTGTCAGCAATAGCACGATACCCAACTGAACGGAGGAGATATGCTTTTCTTTTTTCCTGGTTTGATTGTGAATTATGATAGTCTGATAGGTGTAATTCACGAGCCAGAAGGTTTTTGGATCTTAAGATCTATTATCAAAATTTTTTGTCATTAATGAGGTTTGATTGAATAAAAATCTGAACTTCTAGCGAGTTCTGTTCTAATAAACCTCGCGCACCAAATCCCCTGTGAACAACTGAGCAGAGTTTTGGTTGGATGACAGCGTTCCGTGTTAAATTTGCTATGTGTGTGTGTGTAGTCTGAAAGAAATACCCCATATCTAACAGCATCCAAGAACCACGAAAAATTTTATTCATTGTTTTTCCTGGGAATATCTATTTTTATTTTCATATAATTAAATAAAAAATTAACTTCAAAAAATACATGGAGTATCTTTAGTAATTTCAAGACGTGTTCCTTCTTTTTTATTCTCTGTTGGATGGTTTCTTTGCTCAATATGAACTTGATAAATTTTCAGAATCATCGATTCCATGTTTTTTAGTTTATTAGAAGGTCTGTTCGCTTTTGAGTTGTAAAATAAGGAGCAATCCATTTCTAAATTATCTTTCTTTCTATTGTGAGTAGAATTTGAACACAAGTTTGCTGATAGATGGTACCATGCCAAGTGATTCTAAGCTAAGTAGGAACATTCAATTACTAAGTTATTTTAAGTTCATTAAGAGCCTTTTTTTGAGCCATGTAATGTAGCATACCAAATGACTTTACCAAATATTTTAGTTAGTTAACACATAGGATTTTATATTTCTTTTGTTTTAGGTGAATTAAGAGATAAATTTCATTTGCTAGGTTACCGATTGGGAAACCCTGTCATGCTGATTCTTTTTATATCCCAAAAGAAGGTTTCTAGCCGTTAGTTATTGGATTAGGCCTGGTCCGTCTATGATGGACAAGTCTAGTTCAAATTATTAGAGGAATTATTAAAGGAAATAATTATTTTTTCTAATTATATATAAAGTGACATAACCCATATAAAAGAAGACAAGTTTTCATTATTGAAAAAACATAGTTATCTCTTTCTCTCCTCCCATCTTAACTCTCAGTATTAATTTGATAAGATTTACAAAGACGTTCGTACTGTGAAATATCACTTTAATTTTAGTAATTGAAGTGGTAATGAAGTAATTGATCAAATAATAAAAAAGTGAATTCTCACAAGTAAGTTTTCCTTTCCTATCTATATTGGTATCACAGCCATAGTTTTTAATATTATTTTTATATAGTATATCTATTATCACATGAACGATAGATGTAAATTTTGTGTTAAAGATTACTTCCATAGAGAATTTTGAATTTACAAAATTTTATAAAGTAATTTAGTTATAAATTTGTTTTTTCTATAATTAATTAGAAAATATTTTCTGCATGGTAATTGTATAATTTTATTATCAATTCATGTGTGAATTGATGATGGAAATGGAGATTAAAAACTGCCATTTCCACTTCCATTTACATTTTTAATTTACTACAATTGCAGTAGTCAATTGGACTTTGACAATTAATTAACTGTTATTTGATAATTATTAAAAGAAAAAAACTATCAATTTATCATGTGAACTGATCATTCTAATTGATTGCAATCATAACAACCACTTGGAACTGCTATTTAGCAGTTGAAAAAAAAAAAAACTAAATGAACACAGTTTTTGAAATATATATATATATATAAACTGTCGAATGGGAGTTAACATATACACACATCTTTTATAAGATGTGTATATTAATAATTATTAATAGATATTAATATGAAGAATACTATTAAGATAATTAATATTTTTTGTTAATATAAATTATAAAATAGTGGTGTCGATTTATTTACTGTTAAAATAAATTGCTTAATTTCTGTATTTTTTTTAACATATATGATTATATATGCTTTAATTGAATGTTAAGTATAACATTTATGTGCCTTTTGAAATATTTTGTTGTAATGGATAGGCAACAACAAATTGATCATTTATTAGGTTATGCCTTTAATCCTATTCCTAAAATTTAAGAACACATTGATTATATATGTCATTAGATGAGTAGACTAGTTATGAGTGGTGTTTATGAATTTTACATGGAACATCAAATGTTAATTGTTCTCAGTTCTCTACCTGAGGAATGGATGTCAATGCGACTATTGTTGGAATATAAGCTGGAATCCTTAGATTTCAACAATCTTGCTGATGAAATGCTACTTGAGAGGGAATGTCAATATGCTAAAAAGGGTATACGATGCACTAGAAGAAGTTATGTTGTTAAAGTACCTTATGCCAATGTCGTTGGTAGTTTGATGTATGCAATGATGTGCACACGTCCCAATATATGTTATGTTGTTGGATTGGTTAGCCGATATCAATCAAACCCTGGTCAGAAACACTAGAAGGCAGTAAAAAAGGTTTTACGATATCTGAAAGGAACTTCAAATTACATGCTATGTTACCAAGAAAAGAAAGATTTACGATTGTTTTGTTTCTTTGATGCTGATTGGGAAGGAGATGTCGACTAATCTAAATCAACTTCAGGATGTGCTTCCTTGCTTAATGATAGTGCAATACTATGAAGGAGCAAGAAACAATCCTGTATAGCCTTATCTACCATGAAGGTTGAGTATGTAGCTTGTTCTACAGTAGCACAAGATATTGTTTGGTTAAAAAAAATTCCTGTATCATTTGAAAATTTTTAACTCAACATCAAACCCAAAAACAATTTATTGTGATAACATTGTTGCAATAACTGTGGCTAAAGATTCAAAATATCATGGAAAGACCAAACACATCAAGATGAGATATCAATACATTAGAGAAGCAATTACTGAACAAGATGTGATTCTAAAACACATTTCTATAAATTTTATAGTTGTAGATCCACTCACAAAACCAATAGCAAGGGATGTATTTGTTAGACATGTGAGGTCACTTGGTTTATGTAGAATGTAATTAGTAATATGATTAGTTTTAATGATTATATGAAAGCTTACAGTGATTGAGTAATGAATAAATACCATTAGAATATCATTTTATTCATTATTTGTTTCATGAATTATATTGAGTATCGTATAGTACAATTTGTTGAAGTATGTCAATAGATTTAGATTGGCTCGCTCATATGAGCAATCACATCTAGCACTTGTAATGTAAGTAGAGATGAGATTATTTGAGTTTTAATGCTCAATAAGCGACTTAGACGCAGTGAAAGTAATTTTAACTCAAAATGATTATTAAAAAAATCACCTTGGCTAGGACCAAGATGAGATTCTTAAATAAAAAAATCGGCATGAATGAATTCTTGCCATTTATGTGTTTATTATGATTGAAGCCAAGTATGGAATTATTCATTTGCCACTAATAAAAAATAAGTAAATGAGAATTTTTAATTTGAAGTTTATGTTTTTAGCAACAAGACTAAGACTCAAATAATGTATTTCCTCTAACAAGCAGAGTAATGGCATACACCTTTTGTCTTAAGAAAAGAAAAGAGCAAGCTTTACTATAACATGTATTTCATACTATATGTGCTAGCGGCCATTACAGGAATAAAAGAATGGACCCCTACTTTTTTATTATGTGACTCTTGAAGATCGATCTCAAAATCTTACCCTTTGTGACTTTTGACTATATCATGAGGTGATGTATTAATGATCGCTACATTAGGAGTATATCCTATAATCATGGAATGATTCGACTTAAAGGAATACTCTTAGAAAAGTGAGTTAATTCAAATTTGATTGATATGAGAGGGAAATAAAAAAGTAATTTTAGTTCTACACCTATTATTTGTATTCACTGGTCGGGATCATATCACTTGAATAAATTTGATATGATTTAGAATACTTGTAATTGGAAGGATATATTAAGTATGAAATTCTTAAGGGATTGAATTATATTCAGTCATGTATAACTAAAAATACTTGAGGTATATTACTACACTTTAAGGAATAATTAATTATGAGGTTGATGTCTCCTATATGACCTGTGTTAAGTTTATATATTGAAGCTCTTTTCACTGTGCTTTAGGTTGCACAGTTCGTTTTTCAAGTATGAAATTCTTGTGCAAGCTTGAAGTATAATGTATTAGAGAGATTCAGTCCTTCATGGACGAGTGATAGATGTTGGCTATTGGGTTAGGTCTGGTCCGCTCATGATGGATGAACCTGGTCCAAGTTATTAGAGGAGTTACTAAAGAAAGTAATCGTCTCCTCTAATCATATATAAAGGGACATAATCCATATGAAAGAAGATAAGTTTTCATTATTAAAAGAACATAGTTATCTCTTTCTTTTCTCCCATCTTAACTCTCAGCATTAATTTGACAAGATTTACAAAGACGCTCGTATTGTGAAATATCACTTTGATTCTAGTAATTGAAATGGCACTGAAGTAATTGATCCATGAATAAAAAAACGAATTCTCACAAGTAAGTTTTGCTTTTCGATCTACATTGGTATCACAACCATAGTTTTAATATTATTTTACATAGTATATCTATTATCACATGAACGATAGATGTAAATTTTATGTTAAAAGATTACTTCTATTGAGAATTTTGAATTTACAAAATTTTATGAAGTAATTTCTTTATGAATTTGTCTTTTATATAATTAATTAGAAAAGACTTTCTACATGATAGTTGTATAATTTTATTATCATTTCATGTGTGAATTGATGATGGAAACGGAGATTAAAAACTGTCATTTCTTTCCATTTTCATTCCCAATTTACTACAATTGCAGTAGTCAATTGGACTTTGACAATTAATTTATATATATATATTAATTGACGAATGGAAAATACAAAAGCACTCGAAGCTTCAAGGCAAGTTTTTTTCTTGGAAGGTCATAGACACCGTTTGACTATTATAATGAATAATGGATTGTCTGTGTGGCTCAAAAGAACCTCCCCTTCCTTTTTAGTTTTTTTTAATTAGTTTTACTACTACTACTACTACTACTACTATTATCATTATTATCACCATTATCGTGTCTTCTCCTTGGCAAAGAGAAATTTTATCATTTAACTATATCCGTATTTTTTTTTATCTTGGTATTGACATGCATTACTTGGATTTTATTTGTGAATAACTATGCCAAATATTATACATCTAATTACATATTATATTTAATGGACTATATCTAATATATTTACATTTATATAATAGATTTAATTTATATAATATTTTTATATATTTTATTTTTTATTACATTTTTCTAATAGAATTGAAATTTATATTCATTTAAAATTTATTAAAAATATAATTTAGAATTTCTTAGAATTAATTATTCTAAATTAGAATTTAGAATGATCTACCTATATTATTATTATTCAAATAACAAAAGGCATAAACTTGATTTAAAGAAAAATTAAAGATCATAAAAACTTTGACTAAAGGACAAAAGAAAAACATAAAAAACCAAAAGATAAAAAATCAAAACTCAAAGAACTAAATCTGAAACACCAATAAAAATAAGGACCATAGTTGATTTCCTAGGGTAAAAGAGAGAAATGAAGGAAAAAAGGTGAAAAAAAAACTCACTAGTGAAAAACCAACCACTTTTAGCAGACACAAATAACTAATAAAGGAAAAGAACACAAATGAGAGCCAAATAAGACGATGAAAGCTCATTTTTTACTACAGGAGACGCCACATGCACCGCCTAGAGTGTGTTGCATCTTCTACATACCAGCAGCTTTTTATATTTAAAAATTATAAGTTAAATCATAAATTACTTTATTACTCTCAACCAAACAAATAATTACAATAACATTGAGAGAAAAAGGCACCAATACCCCTATATCAATGGCTTAATTTCTTTTATCTTTAATGTCACATACATAATCTTACTGTATGCTAAAAAGACAACAACACTCATGTCCTCCAATGTTAGGTTTTTTTTTAATCCTAAAGATATTTTGGTTTTCATGTTGTTTATAAATATATTAAATAAACAAAAATATCCTCAAACAAATCCATAATACCTAATGAACCATAGGTAAGCAATTTTTCTTTTGAAGGAAAAAAAATCACCACTGTAGTGGTGAATAGAAAAATACGAGGGAGGCTACGATGAATCCTCTTTCTGTTTTAGTTTTTTATTTTTTATTTTTCATATATCTAATGGTTTTTAAATCATTGTTTTAGTGAAAGATTTTTTTAGTTAAAGACTAACTTTAGTTTAGTACTCTCAGTAGTAATTTCACTTACGTGGTAAGCTAGATGAAAGCCAATACAAATAGTTGTTTTTCTTATTTTTGTTGCATTTTTGCAACATGACTTTATCTTTTTTTTTTTTAATCTTTGTAGATAGCTTTTTATAGGATGTTCTATCCCTCCTTGTTTTATATATATATATAAAACAAGGAGGGATAGAACATCCTATAAAAAGCTATCTACAAAGATTAAAAAAAAAAAAGATAAAGTCATGTTGCAAAAATGCAACAAAAATAAGAAAAACAACTATTTGTATTGGCTTTCATCTAGCTTACCACGTAAGTGAAATTACTACTGAGAGTACTAAACTAAAGTTAGTCTTTAACTAAAAAAATCTTTCACTAAAACAATGATTTAAAAATCATTAGATATATGAAAAATAAAAAATAAAAAACTAAAACAGAAAGAGGATTCATCGTAGCCTCCCTCATATTTTTCTATTCACAACTACAGTGGTGATTTTTTTTCCTTCAAAAGAAAAATTGCTTACCTATGGTTCATTAGGTATTATGGATTTGTTTGAGGATATTTTTGTTTATTTAATATATTTATAAACAACATGAAAACCAAAATATCTTTAGGATTAAAAAAAAACCTAACATTGGAGGACATGAGTGTTGTTGTCTTTTTAGCATACAGTAAGATTATGTATGTGACATTAAAGATAAAAGAAATTAAGCCATTGATATAGGGGTATTGGTGCCTTTTTCTCTCAATGTTATTGTAATTATTTGTTTGGTTGAGAGTAATAAAGTAATTTATGATTTAACTTATAATTTTTAAATATAAAAAGCTGCTGGTATGTAGAAGATGCAACACACTCTAGGCGGTGCATGTGGCGTCTCCTGTAGTAAAAAATGAGCTTTCATCGTCTTATTTGGCTCTCATTTGTGTTCTTTTCCTTTATTAGTTATTTGTGTCTGCTAAAAGTGGTTGGTTTTTCACTAGTGAGTTTTTTTTTCACCTTTTTTCCTTCATTTCTCTCTTCTACCCTAGAAAATCAACTATAGTCCTTATTTTTATTGGTGTTTCAGATTTAGTTCTTTGAGTTTTGATTTTTTATCTTTTGGTTTTTTATGTTTTTCTTTTGTCCTTTAGTCAAAGTTTTTATGATCTTTAATTTTTCCTTTAAATCAAGTTTATGCCTTTTGTTATTTTAATAATAATAATATAGGTAGATTAGGAATGGATGTCAATGCGATTATTGTTGAAATATAAGCTGGAATCCTTAGATTTCAACAATCTCGCTGATGAAATGCTATTTGAGAGGGAATGTCAATATGCTAAAAAGGGTATACGATGCACTAGAAGAAGTTATGTTGTTAAAGTACCTTATGCCAATGTCCTGTTGGTAGTTTGATATATGCAATGATGTGCACACGTCCCAATATATGTTATGTTGTTGGATTGGTTAGCCTATATCAATCAAACCCTGGTCAGAAACACTAGATGGCAGTCAAAAAGGTTTTACGATATCTGAAAGGAACTTCAAATTACATGTTATGTTACCAAGGAAAGAAAGATTTATGATTGTTTTGTTTCTTTGATGCTGATTGGGAAGGAGATGTCGACCAATCTAAATCAACTTCAGGATGTGCTTCCTTGCTTAATGATAGTGCAATACTATGAAGGAGCAAGAAACAATCTTGTATAGCCTTATCTACCATGAAGGTTGAGTATGTAGCTTGTTCTACAGTAGCACAAGATATTGTTTGGTTAAAAAAAATTCCTGTATCATTTGAAAATTTTTAACTCAACATCAAACCCAAAAACAATTTATTGTGATAACATTGTTGCAATAACTGTGGCTAAAGATTCAAAATATCATGGAAAGACCAAACACATCAAGATGAGATATCAATACATTAGAGAAGCAATTACTGAACAAGATGTGATTCTAAAACACATTTCTATAAATTTTATAGTTGTAGATCCACTCACAAAACCAATAGCAAGGGATGTATTTGTTAGACATGTGAGGTCCCTTGGTTTATGTAGAATGTAATTAGTTATATGATTAGTTTTAAGGATTATATGAAAGCTTACAGTTATTGAGTAATGAATAAATACCATTAAAATATCATTTTATTCATTATTTGTTTCATGGATTATATTGAGTATCGTATAGTATAATTTGTTAAAGTATGTCAATAGATTTAGATTGGCTCGCTCATATGAGCAATCACATCTAGCACTTGTAATGTAAGTAAATATGAGACTATTTGAGTTTTAATGCTCAATAAGTGACTTAGACGCAGTGAAAGTAATTTTAACTCAAAATGATTATTAAAAAAGTCACCTTGGCTAGGACCAAGATGAGATTCTTAAATAAAAGAATTGGCATGAATGAATTCTTGCCATTTATGTGTTTATTATGATTGAAGCCAAGTATGAAATTATTCATTTGCCACTAATAAAAAATAAGTAAATGAGAATTTTTAATTTGAAGTTTATGTTTTTAGCAACAAGACTAAGACTCAAATAATGTATTTCCTCTAACAAGCAGAGTAATGGCATACACCTTTTGTCTTAAGAAAAGAAAAGAGCAAGCTTTACTATAACATGTATTTCGTACTATATGTGCTAGCAGCCATTACAGGAATAAAAGAATGGACCCCTACTTCTTTATTATGTGAGTCTTGAAGATCAATCTCAAAATCTTACCCTTTGTGACTTTTGACTATATCATGAGGTGATGTATTAATGATCGCTACATTAGGAGTATATCCTATAATCATGGAATGATTCGACTTAAAGGAATACTCTTAGAAAAGTGAGTTAATTCAAATTTGATTGATATGAGAGGGAAATAAAAAAGTAATTTTAGTTCTACACCTATTATTTGTATTCACTGGTCGGGATCATATCACTTGAATAAATTTGATATGATTTAGAATACTTGTAATTGGAAGGATAGATTAAGTATGAAATTCTTAAGGGATTGAATTATATTCAGTCATGTATAACTAAAAATACTTGAGGTATATTACTACACTTTAAGGAATAATTAATTATGAGGTTGATGTCTCTTATATGACCTGTGTTAAATTTATATATTGAAGCTCTTTTCACTATGTGTTTTAGGTCGCATAGTTCGTTTGTCAAGTATGAAATTCTTGTGCATGTTTGAAGTATAATGTATTAGAGAGATTTAGTCCTTCATGGATGAGTGAGAGATGTTGGCTATTGGGTTAGGTCTGGTCTGCTTATGATGGATGAACCTGGTCCAAGTTATTAGAGGAGTTACTAAAGAAAGTAATCGTCTCCTCTAATCATATATAAAGGGACATAATCCATATGAAAGAAGATAAGTTTTCATTATTAAAAGAACATAGTTATCTCTTTCTTTTCTCCCATCTTAACTCTCAGCATTAATTTGACAAGATTTACAAAGACGCTCGTATTGTGAAATATCACTTTGATTCTAGTAATTGAAATGGCACTGAAGTAATTGATCCATGAATAAAAAAACGAATTCTCACAAGTAAGTTTTGCTTTTCGATCTACATTGGTATCACAACCATAGTTTTAATATTATTTTACATAGTATATCTATTATCACATGAACGATAGATGTAAATTTTGTGTTAAAAGATTACTTCCATTGAGAATTTTGAATTTACAAAATTTTATGAAGTAATTTCTTTATGAATTTGTCTTTTATATAATTAATTAGAAAAGACTTTCTACATGATAGTTGTATAATTTTATTATCATTTCATGTGTGAATTGATGATGGAAACGGAGATTAAAAACTGTCATTTCTTTCCATTTTCATTCCCAATTTACTACAATTGCAGTAGTCAATTGGACTTTGACAATTAATTAACTATTATTTGATAGTTATTAAAAGAAAAAAAATATCAATTCATTGTGTGAATTGATAATTCTAATTGACTACAATCATAGCAGCCACTTGGAACTGCTATTTGATAGTTGAAAAAAAAGAAGAAAAACTAAATGAACACATCTTTTATATATATATATATATATATATATATATATATATATATATATATATTAATTGCTGAATGGAAAATACAAAAGCACTCGAAGCTTCAAGGCAAGTTTTTTTCTTGGAAGGTTGTAAACACCGTTTGACTATTATAATGAATAATAGATTGTCTATGTGGCTCAAAAGAACCTCCCCTTTCTTTTTAGTTTTTTTGTATTAGTTTTACTACTACTACTATCATCATCATCATCATCACCATTATCGTGTCTTCTCCTTGGCAAAGAGAAATTTTATCATTTAACTATATCCGTATTTTTTTTTATCTTGGTATTGACATGCATTACTTGGATTTTATTTGTGAATAACTATGCCAAATATTATACATCTAATTACATATTATATTTAATGGACTATATCTAATATATTTACATTTATATAATAGATTTAATTTATATAATATTTTTATATATTTTATTTTTTATTACATTTTTCTAATAGAATTGAAATTTATATTCATTTAAAATTTATTAAGAATATAATTTAGAATTTCTTAGAATTAATTATTCTAAATTAGAATTTAGAATGATCTACCTATATTATTATTATTCAAATAACAAAAGGCATAAACTTGATTTAAAGAAAAATTAAAGATCATAAAAACTTTGACTAAAGGACAAAAGAAAAACATAAAAAACCAAAAGATAAAAAATCAAAACTCAAAGAACTAAATCTGAAACACCAATAAAAATAAGGACCATAGTTGATTTCCTAGGGTAAAAGAGAGAAATGAAGGAAAAAAGGTGAAAAAAAAACTCACTAGTGAAAAACTAACCACTTTTAGCAGACACAAACAACTAATAAAGGAAAAGAACACAAAAGAGAGCCAAATAAGGCGATGAAAGCTCATTTTTTATGACAGGAGACGCCACATGCATTGCTTAGAGTGTGCTGCATCTCCTACATACCAACAACTTTTTACATTTAAAAATTATAGATTAAATCATAAATTACTTTATTACTCTCAACCTAACAAATAATAACAAATAATTATAATAACATTGAGAGAAAAAGGCACCAATACCCCTATATCAATGACTTAATTTCTTTTATCTTTAATGTCACATACATAATCTTACTGTATGCTAAAAAGACAACAACACTCATGTCCTC
>NW_011499961.1:441628-443384 GCF_000495115.2 Populus euphratica | reverse complement strand
TAATAATAATAATAATAATAATAATAACTAGCTCGAGAAATGAAAAAAAGAAAAGAAAAAGGGAGCTCAGTAAGCTCATCAAGAAGTGAGCCCCATTAATACATTGAGTTCACCATCTATCATTTGACCCATAGTATTATTAATTTGATTTATTTGTCAATATATTATTGATTTATGTATTTATTTGAATTTTAGAGTTTTTATTTTTATGAATTTCTTTAGAGATTTTACATCACCCTAGATCCCCCCACCCTTTTTTTTATTGCTTAATTCCCATTTGCACAAGTGTGTAGATGATAATATATAAAACGCAGCCAAGGTGAATCGAATCTAGCCCAAGGTCCTGTTGAAAAGTGCACTCGGCAACAAGCTAGAATGAATGGAAAGCAATAGTAGAAAAGATTATAATTTATTTATTTTTATTTTATTCTTTGGTAATATATAGAAGAGATTATAAATCAAACCCAATCAAAATGCTCCCACATGATCCACATATAAAAATTAGAGAGGCAGCCTGTAAATATTTTTTTAGCCTTCCCTTTTCCATTTCCTAGCCAAAACATAGACATGAACATCAACTTATTGTTTATGTCTGTATTCCATTTGTGGTCATTTCTTATTTTAATTAACAAAATTATATTGATTCCTTAACTTAATTCACTGCAAGATTGTATAGTTTTACCAATGAACATATTCTATCGATATGTAATTAAGAGTTCATTAGAAATTTATTTATTTATGTCTTCATCGACATAATACGTCTACCGGCTTTCTGTTCATTGGTAATACTACCGTTCATCGCTATATCGGTTGGCAACACAAAAAAATATATTTGCCGATGGTTTTGTATATGGAAATTGTGTGAAAAAAAAAACAGTTTACTACTTGAAATATACCAATGGATTTATCTTGTCGGTGGTAGTGTAACATATCGACAGATACATACCGTCGGTAAAGTTGTCGGTGAGTATTTGAAATACCGACCAAAGGTATCTGTTTGTATATTCGTCGGTCATTATGACAGGTACTGTCAAATACTGATGAATAACATCCATCGGCAAAGTTGTCAGTGAGTGTGAAATACCGATTGAATATATCCATCTATAAATTCGTCAGTGAATGTGGCAGCTATTGTCAAATATTGACAGATATATTCCGTTGGTAAAAACCTCTGTGATTATTTTTAAATATGTTTTTTTGAAAATTATTTAGAATACATAACATAAAATTATATAAATTAATGGTAATAAAAACAAATTATGCAAATAATTTTTTTAGTAAACATCAAAAAATAAAAATAATTAAAGTTAAATAATATTAATTACAAACTGATTGTGTTTCAAAAAAAATATTAAATGAACTATTAAAGGTAAATAATATTTATTACAAATGAATATAGAGGTGGAGTTGGAGGAGGAGGAGACTGGTTGTTATACAACAAAAAAGGATGAGGCACACATGTTTGACCACTCTATGATGTCATGTTCATGACCATTTCGCGAAACTGTTTATGATCCACTTTTTATTGTGCATGTTCTGCTTTAAGTTGTGCATACTCCGTTGATTAGTGATTAGTACTTAAAAGTGCATTTTTATCAAGGTTTTATATCATCATTTTGCACTTGAAGTATCAATAACTCCTTAACTAAAACATGTTTTATAAGAATGTATCTAATAATATAAGATAACTATAATTTATGGTAAATGTCTATTTTTAATGCAGGCCTATCACATAAATGAAAGGATTAATTGATGA
>NW_011499961.1:425536-440745 GCF_000495115.2 Populus euphratica | reverse complement strand
TTATTATTATTATTATTATTATTATTATTATTATTGTTATTACTATTATTATTGTTGTTATTGTTATTGTTATTGTTATTGTTGTTGTATTATTGTTATTTATAATTTGTACAATTAACCTCCTGTGGTTCGACCCCGGTCTTGCTGGGTTATTTATTACTTCGACACTCCTGCATTTGGGAGAAGACATCAATCTTTTAGTCGTGTCAATAAGTGGTTGTATTTTTCAGTGAGCTGAGCCGTGTGTTGCTGCAAGGCCATGAACTCCCTAGATTGGGTGCTCGATAATGACTAGGAGCTCTCAACAGTTGAAACACTATGAGTCGCTCGCAAGTTCTTGGCCATAGTGTTGGAGAGCCCGTAAACCTGATTTTTATCGGGTCCATCAGATGATCCAACCTCCATCGATAAATCTGGATTGAATTCCAGATGGGTCAAATAATCATCCCTATATCTCTTCCTCAATCGGCTATTATAGATCTCCTGAAAATAAAAAAAAGTAATCATCATATTCAATTCAATAAAAATAATAACTTACAAAATAAAATAGTTGAACAAACATACCACAAAGTGTTAAGCATGGTTGTCAACGAACTATTGCGCTCCCTTTTGGCGGTCTTGACTTCGCATGTGCATCTCCACAAACAGCTCCATTGGGCTCAGCTCATGTCCAAGAGACATAGCCTATAATGAAAAAAAGATTAATTAACAATAAATTAATTTGACTATATATTTCATTTAAATTAATTTGACTATATATTTCATTTAAATTAATTTGACTATATATTTCATTTAAATTAATTTTACCATTCATTTCACATGAGCAGCAAACGAAACGGAGCTGCCGATATGCATTGTCACCGAGCCATGAATTAGTCGATTTCGGTTGCCAGAACCGGATTGTGAGGCGTCGTGTGAACCCTCAAATGTCATGTGCTCAAGATAGCGCAACCATATATCTTCCGGGATATATATCGGTTTGAAATCCTTCCAAACCACCACGTCGTTCCAGCCTTGGAGACCCCTAACTCTTTTTTTTTTTTCTTTTTCTTTTTTTTTTCTTTTTTTATGCTTCATACAAAAAATCACGCAACCTACTTCCATAGCGAGAAATTACATTTTGAAACATAAATTTTTGTCTAAAAAAATCTTGTATTGTTTTCGATGTTACCTAGTTGCCGCGTGATTTTCCCACACCCTTTTCACAACAGTGTCTTACACATTGTCCTAGTCAAATTTATCCTGTATATAAATAATTAATTTTAAATAAAAATAATAATTTATTTATCATTATATTAATAATTTATTAGAAAATGCTAGAAATTAGCAATTAACACCAACTTCAAATCTGTCAAACCATGCACTGATTTGAGGTATCCATTTAGGATGTCTGGATACCTGACTCCATTGAAATAATGGAATCTCTATCGATGTTTTAAACGCCGATGATATTACTTGGGGGGTCTTAATATTTGTGAACCTGAAAATAAATTAAATTAATAAAATATTGATTAGTTGTTCATAAATTATGTTATAATTTATAAGAAAAAACTAAAACCTTAACAAACTTACATTGAAAGGTAGTCCTTCCACTCCTCGTATTTGTGGGTGAATTGATTTCGCTGCGAAGGCATGCCACCTCTATGCTATGAGCTCGGTTGACAGTGCAGGATATGTCACCCTCGTTTCTAGAAAAACTAGCTGCGAGTATACGTGAGTTACCAGTTTTGGTTTTCATTCTACATATCTATACAATTATATACAAATAATTATATAATTAAATTTGAATGTTAAAAAAATTTGACAACACCTCTCCTATACTGGATATAACCCAAATCCACAAACCTGTAAATATTGACAAAAGCCACAACCAATTGACTCCATCTATATTAATATTGCATATAACATAACATCTATATATATAACATTCATACTAATTACAAGGTAAATTCAACATTAACAACATATTCAATTCTTTCAAAAAATACAAACAAAAAAAAATATTCAATAATTCAAAAAAAAAAAAACTCTAGACTAACAATTAAAATTAATGCAAATAATTAAACACAAATCACGCAATAATGTAGTAAAATTACTAATTATTCCAACATATTCAATTACTTATTCTAAGGTAAATTCAACATTAACAATTATAAGTCAACAAATTATTCAATTATTATGCTAATACAACAATAAAATATATTCAAAAAATTCAAAAAAAAAAAACTATAGACTTCAAATTAACATCAAATAAACCATAGAAATCCAAAATGAAAAAACAAAAAACCTTTACTCTTCAAAATCAATCAAAACACAAAAAGCATCTTCTCCTTGAAAAAAAATCACAAATTAATAAAGCCAAAATCCCACTTAAAGAGACCTCAGTTGACATCAAATAAACCATGGAAACCCCAAATTACTTCAAAATTTGAGAGCACAAAATCTAACTTTGAAAAAGACAATTAACAAATTAACAATTACAATTCAACAAATTATTCAATAATTATGCCATTACAACAGCAAAATATATTCAATAAATTAAAAAAAAAAACCTATAGACTTTAGGAATGAAATATGCTTACCTTAATAATGTGTTTATTTCAAGACTTTATCTACATTATAAAAATACACCAAAACAAAAAACATAACAAAAATAAAAATAGCTAAAATAAAAAAAAATCCTTAATGTAAAATGAAATAAAGGAAACACATACCTTTTAATTTGATGAAGAGTTAAAAATAAAACTAGTGACCTTTGCAGCAATCTTGAAGGAAATGAGAGGAAAAAAAAATCAAAGAAGAGGGTAAATTAAGAACAGAGGAGATGAAAGAATGAACCGAAGGGGCGGTCGCTAGGATATATAAGGAGTTTTACTGATGGATTCACCAATAAAAATAAAAAATATATATTATTTTAATTTATTTCATTGGTGAAGCTTTGAAAATTCATCGGTGAATTTTGAATTTCACACCAATATTTTTAATTACCCTCCATATTTTTCACTATCCATCGGTAATCTCATTGGCACCACGACGTGGTCAGAGATGCATTTAATGCACCGCTATTTGAAATTCGCATAGACCATCATCAGAGATGCATTTAATGCACCGCTCTTTGAAATTCGCATAGACCATCGGTGATGTTGGCGGTATAGTGACCTGTCGACAACATACCGGCAACCTGAAATTCATCGGTATGGATGTTGGTTATAGTGACATTTTAAGTAATTATTTTTCAACTCTTTATGAAATGTTGATAGACAGGAATTCATCGGTATAGACGTCGGTAATAGTGGCATTTCAAGTATTTATTTTGATTGTTCTCTGTGAAATGCCGACAGCCTGGAATCTGACGGTATGGACGTCAATGATAGTGACATTTTAAGTAATTATTTTGACTACTAAACTGTCCATCACACAAAACAATAACAATATTGCTTAAACAATAAACTTATAAAACAAATATTTTATGTTACAAAATATATCATCCATAATATATATTACATGAAAGAAATGTTTTACACGGGGCTTCATTTTGATATTTAGTCTGAATTTTCTTCTTCTTCATCACAATCTTTAATATAGATATCATCATCATTGACATTTACTTGTCTACTAGAGCTCAAAATAACATTCAACTCCTTCATGTCAACATCAACACCACTATCATCGAAAACATGAAAATTTGAATTTTCTTCCAAGTCAATCGAAGGAGCAACTTGATATGGTTCAAGCAACTCACTAATTTGAAAGACTTTATCTTATACATTTGTGTCTTCGTTCTCATCTTGAACATGCTTGACACGACCCCTAAGTTTTGTTTTTAAAATGGATAACCAATCCACTCTTGATCAATCCTTTCTAAAAGAAGGAGTGTATGTGTAATAAACTTGTTGACATTGTTTTGTGAAAATAAAGACATCGTTTATGTTGTGAAGTCTAGCTTTTCAGTTGATTTCGACAAGACCATAGTGTGGATCAACTCTAATTTCTCTGTTAGTCGTTCATACCAATAGTATTTAAATAAAAATACTCTATTCTGCTCGCTATGATATTGCAATTCGACGACCTCTTCTAATCTACCATAGTAGTGAACTTCTAACTCACTAGTTGATCCATTAACTCAAACACTACTGTTGTATATCTTTCTACCATGCCTATATTCTTCAGTATGGAAAACATATCCATTGAAAAATACCTGTTGTAGCATTTAACTTTTCTTTCAGGGCCTAGGCTTAGTAAAGACAATGACTTAGCAACACTTTTTGTCATTTGATAAACCTTGTATATAATGTACATCAATGAACAATAAATGAGAATCATGTAATGACATGCATATAATAATTTTACAAGTGAGAATGAGTTTGTAATAGTGCTTAGATGTGTTTTGAAGCATGTGGCAAATTTTTCATCTTGTAATTAAAAGATTTGGGATTCGGTCAGTTGTGAGTTATTAGAAAACAAATATTATCGATATTGTAATTAAAAGATCTGGGATTCGGTCAGTTATGAGTTATTAGAAAACAAATATTATCGATGTTCCCTACAAGTGGTAATGAGTATATTATATTACAATATATAATTAACAATATATTATTGACAAATTTTAATTAGTATTAAACATATATACACTTACTAAATAAAAGGTCTCAGTTCATCACAGTTAAATAGAACATAATTATGTGCTTGTTTGAACTCTATTTCTAACAAATATCTTCCTCTTACGGCATTTTTAGGTGTGGGTCATCTAGGATTGGAGAATATTGACAAGTTCCCACTGGAAGACACTTTACCGCCATCATCATACTGTGGAACGTGATTGATTCTCATTCTCAAATGAGGTTCGAAATAGTACGAGATAAATGTTGAGATCTCCTCAACAATATAGGCCTCACATATCGAAGCCTCAACATGTGCCTTATTCTTAACCTTTTTATTGAGATTGAAAAAGTACCTGCATTGAATTAATCAAATATTTTCAATGAAGAAAAACAAAAAAAAAATACTTTTATAGATGAATTGCATTGCAATTGTAATATCTAACTGTTCGAATGGGTACATCCATTTATACTGAACCGGTTCTCCAACTTTTGCCTCAAACAGTAGATGTATGGGGGAGATGCTCCATTGAGTCAAAAACTGATGGAGGGAATATCATTTCAAGTTTGTATAGTGTCTCGATGATATTCTTTTCAAGCCTTTTAATGTGATCAACATTCAACTTGCTGGAGCATAAATCTCTAAAGAAATAACTAATCTCTATGAGTGCATCCCATATCTCATTTGGCAACAAATCATGAAAAGCTAATGGGATGAGTGTTTGTATAAACATGTGGTAGTCATGGCTCTTCATTCCATACAATCTGCATTCCTCCATATTAACTAAGTTTGATATGTTTGAGGCATGTCCATCTAGAAAACGCAGACTTTTAAGCCATTTGTAGACTAGTAGTTATGTGTTTTTCTCTAACACGGAGCTTGTTCTTGGTTTTACGACCCGTGACTCATCACAAACCAACTCCATATTTTTAGGGTTACAGAACAACGTTACATCTAATCTAGCTTTGATGTTGTCTTTTGTTTTCCCCTTCACATCCATAATGGTGTTAAAATGTTCTCAAACATGTTCTTTTCAATGTGCATGACGTCAAGGTTATGGAGCAGAAGATTGGTCTTCCAATAAGAAAGCTCCCAAAAGATACTTCGCTTTATCCAATTATGGGTCAAACCAAACCAGGGACCTTCTGCTTACCTAATTGGAGACCAAACATAATGTCACCGTGCTTTGATACAACATCATGCAATTCATCACTAGAAAGACATGGGGGTACAACATCCTTTTCAACTATGCCAATAAAGAAATCTTTTCTGCTCTTTCTGTACCTGTGATTATGTGGCAAGAAACGATGGTGACAATAAAAAAGAAGAAGCTTTACCTTCGTTTGTTAGCGTAAATACCTTGTTGTTTTCCATACAGTATGGACATGCTAGTTTCCTATGCATGCTCTAACTAGAAATCATTTCATAAGCTGGAAAATCATTTATAGTCCACATCAAAGCTGCCCTCATAAGAAAATTTTGTTTCCTCGATATATCATAAGTCAAAACTTTGGAAGACCACAACTGCGTCAACTTATCAATCAACGGTCGAAGACAAACATCTATATTCCAGCCCAGGCTGCTCGGACTTGGTATGACCATAGATAAAAATATGAACTTCGGCCTCATACACATCCCTAGTGGTAATTTATAAACTGTCAGTATGACCGGCCAATAAGAATAAGGAGCAGCAAGTGACCTTAATGTGTTGAATCCATCTGTATACGACCCAAGATGCATGTTTCTTGATTTAGTTGAAAAGTGAGGATGTACACTGTTAAAGTGTTTCCACGCTTCGTCGTTAGAAGGATGCACCATCATTCCATCAATCGCATCATGTGATTGGTGCCATGTCATGTGCTCAGTAGTCCTTGGTGACATGAACAACCGCTGCAGTCTAGATGTGATTGAAAAATATCTAAGTTTTTTATATGCCACTAGAGTCTTTTCCCTACCAATTCTGGGTTTGTAATGGGAATGCCCGCATATCATGCACTCGGTCATCTCAGCATTTTCAAGGTAGTATAACATGCAGAAGTTAGGGCACATGTCAATTTTCTGGTATCTTAAACCGAGGGGTTTCATCATAGACTTCGCAGCATAGGAGTTCTCTTTCAGCCTATTCCCTTTAGGTAAAATGCTTTTCGCCTATTCAATAATCTTGTCATACCCGGCCTCACTCAATCCGTGATCCGACTTGATGGTGAACACCTATGCTACGATTGATAATTTACTATGGTTCGTGTAGCCATCCCATAATGGTTCGTCAGAATCTTTCAACAAATCAAAAAACCTAGTTGCATTTGTATTAGGTTCTTCTTCTACAGTTGGACATTGATTGACATTACCTTAATTCATTCTCGTTGCATTTATAACCATATTCATGTACGGATTAATATTGTCATTTACAGCTTCATGCACGTTGCTAGCACTAGAAGTTGACCCAACCACCCTCCATTCTCCTCTTACTGATAAATACTTCTCCATGTGTATATCAAAATTGGTAATTCTCTATGAACTCTTTGTGTAGAAGATGCATCATTACAACATCTAGATGCAGATACTTTTTATTTTGATACTTTCTGCGTGGACACTTAATACCGCATCTAGTAAAATTTATGGGAATAGATGTTACGAAATTAATAAAATCCTGAATCCCGTTACAATAATCCATCCTTCACAATCCTTGGGGTGAATCTTGATACATCTATGAACGATCATCCATGACTTCTATCGAGTCTCTATAAAATTATGATGACAATATGTATTAATTAACTATGTTAGGTAAATAAATTTGCAAAAATATTGGTTTACCTCGAGATTATCAAACAAACCAATTACAACTTCTCATAAATATTAAATATTCATTATCAATTATCAACGTCCATACAAATTAATACATATATATAAATTTACAGAAATTACAACTTTGCAATACTATTGATAAAAATTTAAACGGACTCATTAAACAAGTTATTAATTTTTTCAAAACAACACATGTAATTCGGTAATTCAATAAAGTTTCAACAATTTATAAACAAATATGATCTTACAAAATCTAAAACAAACCACAACAAGTATAAAATTATACATTCATATATTATAAGTTTATTTGAGAAATAACAATAAAACATGTATATCTATTAACAAAATACATATACTAAGAAAAATAATAAAATTGAAATTTAATTGTTAAAATTAAAAAAGATAGAATTACCTATAAAAACTGATAAAAATTCATCGGTAAATCAGAATATGGATGCTGTGACGAAAAGACTTCAAGAAATATGATTTGTTGTCCTGAGAAGAGGGAGAATTTTTTTTTTTGGACTGGTTGTTTGTAGTTGGGGAGAGTTGGGATGGGAAAGAAAAATGAGAAATAGAGGAGAAAGGGGTCGGCAGACTAAGGATATATTAACTTTTATAGACAAATTCACCTACGGAAATATTTCGTCTATGATTCCATCGACTAGTCTGACGGTAAACAGGGCACGCCACTATATGAAGCTGCATTTTGAATCCCTCGGTGATTTCGTTAGCATTTTCATCGGTGAATCGGTTATGTCAACGTACGGAGCTGATGTTTTGAATCCTTCGGTGATTCTGTCAGTGAACAATACCCACAATAACCTTCATGTCAGTGAACCGCTCCCTTTTTATATTCCGTTTGTAATTCTGTTGGTAGATACCGATGACCAAATTCTGTCGGTATTTACCGACAAAATTACCAACGGAGTAAATTCGGTCGATAATGGCAACCTCAAATTACCAGCATAATTATTCTGTCAATAATTTCATTGATATTAAGTGAATTTGTAGTAGTGATTTAAATTCTTAGATTAGAAGTTAAATAACCTTAACTCACATAGTTTTATAAAGCCAATGAATGTTTGGAATTTTTTTTTTGGACTGGTTGTTTGTAGTTGGGGAGAGTTGGGATGGGAAAGAAAAATGAGAAATAGAGGAGAAAGGGGTCGGCAGACTAAGGATATATTAACTTTTATAGACAAATTCACCTACGGAAATATTTCGTCTATGATTCCATCGACTAGTCTGACGGTAAACAGGGCACGCCACTATATGAAGCTGCATTTTGAATCCCTCGGTGATTTCGTTAGCATTTTCATCGGTGAATCGGTTATGTCAACGTACGGAGCTGACGTTTTAAATCCTTCGGTGATTCTGTCAGTAAACAATACCCACAATAACCTTCATGTTAGTGAACCGCCCCCTTTTTATATTCCGTTTATAATTCTGTTGGTAGATACCGATGGCCAAATTCTGTCGGTATTTACCGACAAAATTACCAACGGAGTAAATTCGGTCGATAATGGCAACCTCAAATTACCAGCATAATTATTCTGTCAGTAATTTCATTGATATTAAGTGAATTTGTAGTAGTGATTTAAATTCTTAGATTAGAAGTTAAATAACCTTAACTCACATAGTTTTATAAAGCCAATGAATGTTTGAATTACTAGGCTTGATCAAGCAGCTCTGTACATAATAGTACTTGATACTTGTCCCATTCATGTGAACGGCTGCCTAAGGATTAACATGAGCAAAAAGAATATGTCTATACTGTCACTGATAGGGACTACCATTTGCATGAAAAGTCTGTGCTTGTGCTTTAATTATAATTTTCCAATACAAAATGATGATCGCGGCTATACGTTGTCGAGGGAGGACAAGAGATTTAGGGATAGAAATCAAGATAAATCGGGGAAAAAACAGTGACGCTTCGATGGACAAAACTAATTCATTGCCGACAATGAAACGTGTAGGAGACAAGAAGATAATTTTAGGGTTAATGTCGCTTTCATGGAACTATTACCATCGTGGAAATTCTTGGATATATACATGTTTGCATGACTTGGAAGATTGCCACTCAAAACAAATATTAATACCATTAATTTTTCTCTAGACAATGACAACCTTTTTTTTTATATATATCTAATGCGTTTGAATTGATTTATGTGAAAATCCAACTAAATCTTTCTTTCAAACAATATTAGTATTAATGGAATCCATAGTAGTACATTTTTTTTTAGCGGATGCAAATAAATTTTTTTAATTAGACCCCTTGATGTTTCATTATTTCTTTTCATATTTACATAGTATTTGGTAATTGATGATGATTTATCCATTTTGGCGTGTAGTTTGGGAATTTCTCTAAAATCATGTTTCTAAAAAATTAAAATTTTTTATTTTTAGATTGTTTTATTGTGTTGATATTAAAAATAAATTTTTTAAAATTAAAAAAAATTATTGCAATGTATTTCTGAAAGAAAAGTAATTTGAAAAATAATTATTATTACATTCTCATACACCCGATTAAATACAAATAGGTTTTTTTCCCTCTCTATGCAAAGAAATGGAAATGTTTACGCATGTTGTATAATTAATCTTGAACAAAATGTTCATGAACCTAATAGAACAGCACCAGATATTGAATTTGCAAACTGGGACATAAACAAACGTTAGAGTTGTTAGTCAAACAATCTTTTATATTAGTATCTCGCGTAGGAAGGAAAACATATGTATTACTAAAATTGAATGATTTCCCCTTTTTTTCTTTAATTAGCTGGCTTTTTGGCAAGGCAACATGATTGTGGTTTAAGGTTTGTTTGTTTTATTACATAGAAGAGATTTGAACATATATAAGAATCCATTGAAAACAGAAAACACACTAATAAGATAAATAGGCTCCGATAATAAGGATGGGACCGCACCCAAATTGCAGCGCCAACTGGTTCTTGTCCTTAAGAGTACTTCCGGGCCGGAGTGCCCCTTGAAAGAAAGTGACAGAGCATCCATTGAATCTGTTCTTGAAGTTAGGTTTTTGGTGACTTGTTTGTCAAGTGACTCTTGTTTACTACTTAAGGCTGTAGAAATTCATCCACTATTCAATTATTTTATTTTACAGAATACAACATCAAATGACATGTAGATCCCATCCTCAACTTGATATATAGACAGCTCATCACTGGATCTTTATATATATATATATATATATATCCTCCAAAACAATAATTTAAATCTTTATATATATATATATATACATATGTGTATATATATATAAAGATTTAAATTATTTTTTTGGAGAATATTTATCATTAGTCTTCCAATAATAGTGAGGCCAACCTATGTGCCATGTTCTTTCTTTTTCTTTTTCAGTAAAAACTAATATTATTAATCATTAGTAATTACAGAAGAAATCGAACTTAATATCAGCCACAACAAAAGATTAATTTAACCATCACAATAAAGACGAGGCTAAATTTGAAAAGGCTAAAACGAGTGTTTGTCTTCTTTCGGAATTGGTTAAATAATCTACTGAATATACAACTCTTCTTTTGGAGGGTGTCTGAATCCAAAAAATGCTTGGACACTACCGACCGCGCAATCTAAGCTCAATTTTTTAGTAAAATCAAAGGGTGGCTTGGATGGAGGAAATTGGCTCCTCCGCCTACGTCTTGGATCCTGGTATACGTGGGGCTTTGAACTCCTTTAAGTTTAAATTATACTAAACAAGCTTGGAAAGAGATTAAAAATACTTAAACACAAATGAACCACACCATATCAAAAGAAAAACCACATTATATATTAAGGTAAATTCATAAATGTAGTGTACTTGTACAAATTAAATATGAGAAATTAAAGTACTTAATACAAGCATTGAACACCACATGACCACAGATAATTCCTGAAGGACCATTACTCCCACCAGGGACAAGCCTTCTATTAATATTCTCAAGCTCCTCGACCAGGTACTCGCCACAAGTTGCAGTTGCCACTTGAACTGGGCAAAGTTAAGGACAAAATTAGGATGAAATACAATTGATAAGTCAGCTATTGTCCCTATTGGCATGTTATAGAAGTGAAGGTTGGCTATGGATGCAAATACCTTATCTGTAATGGATACATCCAAGGTCAATAGTGTTGAGTTTTCTAAAACAAACAGAAGAGAAGGAGAATAAGAATACAGGCTTAACCAGGTCCCACATGGCCTAACCAAGGCCAATAATGTTGAGCTTTTTAAAACATATAAATACAATGAAAACAATAATTAAAAAAAAACCATATATATAATATAGGGTTGTTTAGGATTTGTGCGAAGATAATTATCTAAAAAATAATTTTTCTTTTAAGATTTAACCAATTCCTCATGATTAGGTTATCTTTTAAGATTTAACCAATTCCTCATGATTAGGTTATCTTTTAAGATTTAACCAATTCCTCATGATTAGGTTATCTTTTAAGATTTAACCAATTCCTCATGATTAGGTTATCTTTTAAGATTTAACCAATTCCTCATGATTAGGTTATCGAAAACTATAAATGATTAAATTTGTTGGCTTCTAGCAATAAACCACTTAAACCATTAGATTAGAAATCTTCTCAAAAATTTTTAGAAAAGAAAAATTATTATATCTTCAACTATCTCTTTTTTTTTCATCTCTTTTTTATTATCTATATAGGTGTATTTGATATGTAAAGAGTGTACAATACTTTTTTTTTAAAAAAAAATATAAGGCATGAACTTCTATTTGTAGAGAAAATTAAACTCAATAACACTATTAATGGTAAAACATCACTTTTCCTTCCTGAAAAACATCATTTACATTAACTCAAGATAATTTTAGAAATTTATACAATCAAGTCCATATTTGATATTTTTAGGTTTAGAATTATAATCTTTTATATTAATTACATTTTATTATGTAATTTGTAAAAATTATTTATAATCAAGTCATACTTAATTAATCACTTGAGTTTAATTTCTTACCATTGATTTTTAATTTATATGACCAATTAAGTTTATAATATTTTGACCAATATTATTTAAGAGCATGTAAATTTTTTTTTTCTAAATCATCTAGAAAAATAAATACTCTTTTGATTACTCAAATTTCTTTATATAATTTATGTTAAATTCAATATCTGTCTATTTATTATCCTTAATTAAGACTGGATGTAGTTATGATCAAAACATATTATTTTTTATATAAGATAACTTAATGATTTTAAGTCTAAAAATCATTTATATAATTATTATAAAAATCTTTACATACATATAAGTGATATTTTTATGTAAAATTTTCATGCTGATAAGTTTAATATACATATTATTTAATAAATACCTACATATTAATTTCAAATATTTCTATATCTTAACTTATACAAACAAATACTTCATTTAAAAAGAAAGAAATAAACACCTCTTTTGAACGAGACAGAAGAGGTAGTTAATTAGAAATAATAATAAACACTTCGTTGATGATTTAGCATGTAGTAAAAGAAGATTTCATAAATCTCTTAATTTTAATATAAATGATTTGTTTTAAAATATTAGACCATAAGAATACTGGACTTAGATTCATCGTGTAAAAGTTTGTCCCAATGAAATGACTATAAAATGAAGAAAAATATATATTTTCCTTCCTGAAAAACATCATTTACATTAATTCAAGATAATTTTAGAAAAATATATATCAACAATTTGTAAAAATAAAATAAAATGAAAGGTGACCTCGAAAGATTACAAAATGAAAAGGCGTAGAAATTTCAAGGGGAGAAAACAAAACAAAATAAAATAAAAAACAACGCCCATGAAACCAGGGTAAGAAAGTATGATGTTCCGATGCTTTGACCCGGAAGAAAGAAACATCGGAGGAGGAATTCTACATTCAAACATCAAGATTGGAAGAAAGAACGTGGATTCTTCGGTCATAACATCTTAGATGGTTTAATCAACAGAATTATGTCTGCTTTGAAAGATTCCACGATAACTGGAATGCTATGTCTCCAAGAACAGTTTCTGCTTCCAATTTCAAATTCCCTATTTACAATTAAGTAAAGATTGGAGGCGGCGAAAAACAAACGTTCTTAAGGGTATCTTTTAGATTGGAGGCGGCGAAAAACAAACGTTCTTATGGGTATCTTTTAGGAAGAAGAAGAAGAAGAAGAATTATAGTGCCACAGTTATATGGTCTGTGTGCTGGATTCATTTACTACACCGAGACAAAACCTGTGCTGCATGAGAAATTAAATTAATATGGTGAAGGATGCTTTGTAATTGTAAATAAATTTGAACGATATTTTTTTATTTTTAATATTAGTATATTAAAATTATAAAAAAAACATTTTAAAAATAGATGTTTTTTCAATGAAAAACATGTTAAAAGGCATTTTAATGCCGACAATTTAAATTGAATATCTTTGCTGTTTTAAAATAAAATGTCATATTTCACATTCACTGCAATTCTATTTTGATTGTTGCTAAATAGATATAAATACATCATCACACTAATTCTATCCTTCGCAGTTTTTTCAATAAATTCACTTGTTGCTTCAAATATCCCTGTTTTCATCTGGCAAGCAAAGGGCACAATTGGATAGAAGAAGAAGACGACGAAGAAGACGCATGATTGGATAGAAGAAGAAGAAGACGAAGAAGACATAGACCCACCATTGCCATTCCACATTCAAGATTTTGCCCTCTCCCTCACCCTCCACAAACTAAAAAAAAAATCAAAATATCAAATTGGACAAGTCATTGTTTGCTGAGTCATTCCCAGGCCTCAAAACTCACCCAAACACATACTAAATATATATATATATATATATATCTTGACTTAACCATAGTTAATTAATCTCAAACCCACCTCTATAAAAATCCCAGGAACCCATCTGCCCTTTCAAAACCCATAAACCACAGCGCTCTGTACCATACAATGCTCTCTTCCTGTCTCTCCACTTCTGCTCCTCCACGTGTAACATTCAAGCGACCGTTAGTAACAAACAGCACCACCACCACTCTCCCGCCCCCAAATCTGTCTCTCAAGAAACCTCAAGGCATGGCCTCATCTTTGTACGAGATTCTAAGGATTCCGGTGGGGGCAACAAACCAGGAGATCAAGACTGCTTACCGTAAACTGGCCAGGACTTACCACCCTGACGTGGTTGCCGAGGACCGGAAAGACACGTCTGCTGACGAGTTTATGAAGTTACACGCTGCCTATTCTACTCTATCAGACCCGGAAAAGCGGGCTGTTTATGATAGTAAGCTATTTATAAGGAAACAGCGGCCATTGACCACCGTGGGGTTTTCGGGCTATAGTGGTCGGACATGGGAAACTGATCAGTGTTGGTAGTCCAATGTGACGAATGAAAGATTATAGTAGCAATCGATCAGAAATGCAAAACCCGATCAGTCATGAATATACAACACTAGCCGTGTACAAACATGGCTTTCAACAAGATGAGGGAGATGCTGAGAAAAAAAAATGGCGCCAACCGTTTCTGCATCCTTAATCGCGACTGATGCTATCAACTGTCGTATTAATTAATTTGTAGATATTATATAATATTGTAAGTATACATGAGCAAAAAGTAATACAAACAAAGCTTGTAAGATTGAGTACAGTACTTGAAGGGATTTCTTGTGCAACCGGAGATTATTTAAGTAATTTTCTACAAGAGCTGAAATTGTGTAGGTTGTGTTCTGTAACAGAGTTTTGCTCTGTTTTTCGAGGGAAATAAAAAGGAAAAAAAAACATGGAAAATAGCCCAATGTCATGAATATATATATATATATATATATTCAT
>NW_011499961.1:416729-425503 GCF_000495115.2 Populus euphratica | reverse complement strand
ATATATATATATATATATATTTATATTCATCTCTATGTGTTTTTCGTGTTTTTCTGCCCGAGCTTCTCTTACTATATATATATATATATATATTCATCTCTATGTGTTTTTCGTCTTTTTCTGCCCGAGCTTCTCTTCTCTTCTGCGCAGCAGTTCTCTTCTTGACAAAAGATAAGAGATTGAAGGCATCTGGGCAATCGTTGTTTCCAAAGTAAGAGGAGTTGGAGGTAACTCCAGCAGAAAAGCAAAAGGGAAAGTGATCCAGGTAGCAGGTGTGATTAATTTTGTAGCTCCAGTAGAAAATCACCCCTTTCTCTTAAAATCAACTTATATCTCTGTTTATTTTAATTTTGCAGCCCAGTAGAGGGCAAGTTTTTCTTTAGAAAACGACATAGCAAACTTGAATGTTCGTGAGCTTGATCCCGCACTGCACCTGGAGTAAAGATTGATTTTGCATATCATTAATGAGCTAAACTAGATTGCCAAGTTGCTTCCCCCTATCTAGTCAAATTATAGGCCTCCTATTCCTCGGCAAGTAACGTTAATTTAAGGTCAAATTGTGTCCTGTAACAGGTGGGTCTTGCTTTAGCTCCAAGATGTGCATCGGCGCTGTGTCTGTACATGTGAAATGACAGCGATCCAATTCTGTTCAATTATTAAGTTCCATAAATAATATATTATATGCCATGCAAGTATTTGATATTCTTGTTCTCTTCTCCATGAAATTAGTTCGCTTGATTAAAATTAGTAATCTATGAATAGATTGACAATTGTAATAATACCCTGCTGTTATGTTGCAGGTCAATGCCAAGTTGAGGAAATATATGGCTATTGATAAGTAGAGGCATGAGCTAGCATTGTTAGTTAAAGCTGTTAGTTGTTGCTGAGAAATTAAGTTTACATTTTGGCTGAAAAAATGAACGTGTATTCTAATTTTTTATTGGAGAAGAAAGACCAGGATAAAAAGAAAGAAATCTAAATAAAATAAAATAAAATTGTTTTATGTTACTGAACACACACCCGTACAGGATAAAAAGAAAGAAATCTAAATAAAAATAAAATAAAATAAAATTGTTTTATTTTACTGAACACACACCCGTCGTTATTCTGTAAACTATTTTGTAATTGTATCAAGTTAAAGAGGAAAAGAGCCTCTGTTCTGTTTAATTGCTAAAGGAATAGTTAATAATAGGCTTAGGCGTTGCAACTCGAACGAAATTTGTATGTTCAGGAAAATAGATTTCTCACGGGAAATTTCATGACGACTGCTTGCTGACAACATGGCAATCAATTTGGCTAGTTACGTGGGAGATGTGCCCATTTGTATATCGGAGGAGCCAAGTGGGGGTGCCTTCATCGGAATTGCTACTGCAACTTGCAATATTTGACTTAATTCTGCTTCTGGATGAGTGTTTTAGCTTTCAGATTATGACAGAAGGCAGGCAAATGGCCTATCAGCTGAGCCAGGCCGTGCCAGTAGCTTGCCGCAAGCATTTGTGGCGACTTTTCCATATGGCAGATGCCTTCTTGAAAAGACAAACCTCTGCCTCAGGAATTAAGATAAGTTTGAGCCACTTTGTCAAAAAAAATAAAAATCAACTGTAGATAGTGAAAAGCTACTAGACAGCAGGTGAAAGGGACGGGCGGACGGACGCAGGATCACTCAACTGGCACCCCCAATCTGCATGTATCAGTGGCAGTAATAGGCTTCCATTTGCAGGTCAAGTTGAACCTATAGGAAGAAAATTTTTAATTCATATATTCTCAAGTTGACTACGCCGCAAGACATTAACATATGGGAGAAGATTATACATATACTGGAGCAATTAATTTCTGCAGTTTTGACAGGAATTTGATGCTAAGAGTCTCGTGGTCTTCAACTTATTACTTTCCTCTTGCATGTATGTATTAGCAGAAAATATAAAACGCCTTTTAAAAATACCATAGAGTTTATTGTGTACATAGACAACAAAAAAAAAAATCATTATTATAGTAAAATTACACTTTCATTCTTCGAAGAAAATTTTGTTTGTCTTGATTTGAAGGGTAGTTTTGTCTTTTTCAAAAGCCAATTATTCATTAAATATCTGTTTTTTATTTTTATTTTTTACAATACAGTAACTATTTACCACCACACTAAAAAACAATTTAACAGCTAACTAAGGATATTTATTGATTTATATTTTTCACAAAATTATACGTTGACTTTTATATTTTTAGAGTCTGAAAAAAAGAGAGACAAGAGTTTAAGGGTGATTTTATCTTTAAATATGGATATTGTTTTTTGTTAATACTAGAAATAAAAAGGTGTTTTGGACTTTTTACTCTTGATAATTATTTTTTAATCAAAAAACTATAGGGAAGTGCACATTACCTGTTAGCGCTCACACCTTTAAAGCGATGTATGTGGTTCTTCTTAGTGACCAAATCTATTGTTTTGTTGTTTCATTAGAAGTGTCACCTCTCACTCCTTATAGTGCAACATGTGATAATGATTGATGAGCAATTTGTCAACAACAGTTTTTTTTTTTCTAGAGAAAGTTAACGCATATTCTTTTTTCTTTTTATTTTTCAAGTTTGGTCTTTTTGTTTATGATTGCTTATACTTTTTGTTCATGAAATGGCATTCACAGGATATGGGTTCTTATTCAAATAATATTGGTGGTTTAGGACATATTTCTATTGTGTCACACTCCTATCAAACTTGTTTTTGCTTTCTAAAATTCATTGTCAATCTTATTATGGGTTACGTGATCATAAAGTTCATATCAAAAAGTTTCAAAGCTTTGTTGTATCTTGAAATTATATTGTTTTAACTTTGTAATAAATATAATGGGGCAATTAATATCTTAAATATAATGACCTCTACACCTCAAAGCTTATATATATATATATTCACTAACTTAACAAATCTAAGGTATTAATTTGTAACGAAGTCCAAGATTCTGGTGAATTAAGAGTTTATGAAGTTAGATTGTTTTGATAGAATAAATTTTGTTCGTTAGAAAGACAAGTGATTAGTACTTAAAAGTGCATTTTTATCATGGTTTTATATCATCATTTTGCACTTGAAGTATCAATAACTCCTTAACCAAAGCATATTTTATAATAATATATCTAATAATACTTAATACCTTTAATTTATGGTAAATGTTCATTTTAAATGCAGGCCTATCACATAAATGAAAGGATTGATTGATGACTTTAAGAACTTAAATTGCAAGGATAAAGAGATGGCCAAACTTAGAAAAGAGATGTCGGTGCAATCCAAACCGGAACACTGTTCGGTAAATGGGTCATATCTGGAGCTATATATCTCAGATTTAGGTCCAATTTATATGGATGGAAAGGTAAGACATAGGCCTACAACTTTCATATGGAGCCCAAGATCTAAAAAGGCCATTATCAAGTCCAAATTGTAGCAACAACAAAGAAGCCCGAATCTGTCTTCCAGCCCGAGCACTGTTCGGTATTTTGGCCATATCTAGAGTTCTAGAAGTCCAAATGAGCTGAATGTTTTACACAAGAAAGCTGAGACAATTGCCTACAACTTTCATGTTTGCAACTGGCTCCAGTTTTGACGTTATCAATGACGTTTTGGGCAGACAAAAGAAGATAAGGATTGTCACCAAGTCAAAAGTTGGTCACCCACTTATCAATTAGTCATCAAATCAATAGTTCCCATTTTTGGCCTATAAAAGGAGGCATTTGCCATGCATTTAGGCATCTTGGTGTTCAGATCAAGATCATGCTCTTCCTTTCTCTCTTTGTATTTTTTATGCTTTGTTTTCATTAATATTAAGTTTATGCCTTTCATTTCCTTTCCTTTACTTAGTTAACTTTTATGTTCTTATTTTGTTTATCACAAGATCTCCTACATCTTTCATTCAAATATACCTAAAATTTCTACATCTACACCTTAAGATAATAATTAGTTAAAGACAATTCATAAGAAATGAGATGAAGATGAATTGTTATGCAGATACTATATCCTCAACAATTTGTTAGATCATCTGTATGATCTTTTTACATTTATAAAGTTTCCAAAGAAAATCTAGAAGTCACTAGAGTATTAAAAAAGAAAAGAAGAAGGTGTGGACAAATTTCTTGTCATGAGATATTTTAGATTTTCAATGATTGATAATGTTTTTGTTATGGATCAAGTTAATGAGTTACATGTCCTGTTTTCTAAACTTAAAAACTTGAAAATGAAAGTTCTTAAAGCATTACAAGTTGAAGGAATAATTGTAAAACTTCTTTCTAGTTGGAATGATTACAGGAAAAAATTATTGCATATCATAGAAGAATTTTCTTTTAAGCATATTAAAAAACACTTACGGATTGAAGAGGAAAGCATAATTCATGTAAATAAATTTATCACTAACTCAGTGACAAAAGTGAATTATACTGAAGGAAATCAACCTGGTAAAAAGTAGAATGGTAGAAAGAATGGAGATTTTCTAAGGCAATAAAGCACTTTACAACTTAGGCAACCTAAGCAATTTCAAAAATAGAAAGACATTTTACAATTATGCCAATAAATGACACTATAAACATAATTGTAAGTAAAAAAAGAAGTAAGAAGATTCTAGCAATGTCCAGAATTCTCATAATGCAAATATGGTTGAACATGAAATTAGGTTGGTTGCAATGGTTTCAAAGTTGCATATTGGAATGATTACTAAACTTCATGTGGCTACAAGTATCATGTCTAATGACTAATGGTATGATTTTGGTGCAACCATTCATATGCAACAATAAAAATTATTTCAAAGATAATGAAATTACAAAAGATGGACAAGAAATTCTAATGAAAAAGTATAATATCGTAAAGGTGATGGAAAAAAGAAGTGTTAAACAAAATTTTAGTTTAGGAAAGAAGTTGTCATTGGTTAATGTCTTACAAGTACTAGATATAAGAAAAAATCTTGTATTTATAAATTTACTTTAGAAGAAGGGTTTTAAGGTTGTTTTGAATCTAATAAGATTATTTTGTCCAAAAATAGACTATTTATGAGAAAGGGTTAATTATGTGATGGAATAATCAAAGTATTAATAATAAAGTTTATGTTTCTGTTTGTATGACTTATCTTTCTTTTTCTTTATCTTTATGGCACGATCATTTGACATTTGTTAGAATTAAATCATTAAAATATATGGTTAAATATAATTTAATTTCTTATAAAATGAAGATAAAAGAACATATAAAATTTGCATTTAAGCAAAAATAATTAGAAAGACTTTTTTTAAAGTTGAAAGAAATACAAATTTATCAGAACTTGTGTGTTCTAACATATGTGAATTGAATGACATCTTAACGAGGATAGGAAATAAATGTTTTATAACTTTTATTGATGACTATTCAAAATATACTTATGTTTATTTAATAAAACATAAAGATCAAGTTTTTTAAATGTTTAAGAATTATAAATTTGATGTTTAAAACCATAAAGGAAAGAAAACTAAAATTCTAAGGAGTGATAGAGATGGTAAGTATTTTTCCATGAAATTTTCTTCATTTTATGAAAAAAATGGAAATATAAATAAAATTAGTGCTCCGTACACACCTCAACATAATGATTTGGCAAAAAGAAAGAATAGAACATTTGTTGATATGCTTAACTGTATGCTAGGAAATGCCAAGTTGCTTACTATTTTGTGATGGGAAGTTTTACTCATTGCTTGTTATATAGATAATAGAATTCCTTTCAGAAAATTAAAATTTTCTCCAAATAAATTATGAAAGAAAATAAAACCAAACTTAAATTATATTAAAGTTTGGGGCTATCTTGTCTGTTATAAAGTTTCGGATCCTAAAAGGATGAAAGTAGGACCTAGAGCTTTAAAAGGCAATCTTGTTGGTTATGTTGAAAATACTAAAGTATATGGAATATTGGATTTGAGTTCTAATGTAATTATGGAAACTAGAAATGTTCATTTATTGAAAATAAATTCCAAACTGGTACCAACTAAAATAATGAACTAATAAATAATTCTGAAATTGAAATAGATATTTTAATCCAAATTCTAGAAATAAAATAATTCAAATGGATCACCCTATTGAATTTAGAAGAAACCAACATGCTAAAAAAAAAATTTATATCAGGATTATATATCTTCACAATCTATTATTTTTTTTAGTTAAATGCAATATGATTGATATGCTTAATAAGATAAAAATCTTATTAATAATAGAAGATGATCCTAAAATATACAAAGAAACAATGATATCTCAAGATGTTACTTTCTAGAAAGAAATAGTTAATGATGAGATAGATTTATTATTATATAAAAATACTTGGACTATTATCGCCTTCAATTTTTAAGGCAATTAGATATAAATGGGTTTTCAAAAGAAAATATTATAGTGATGGATTGATTCAAGCTTTTAAAGCTCTGGTGACTTTATAATATTTATAGGAGCACTTTTGACTTAATCATCAATCTATTATTTTTATGTACATCAAATGGATGTCAAAATAAATTTCCTCAATGTTAAATTAGATGAGAAAAGTTGATATTATATAAAATAAATAATTTTCTTTTCATTTTCACTTGAAGGGTTGACTTTTGAATTATATAGAGATATTGGTTTAAAGATGTGTACCTTTAAATTCTATAGATATATTAGTTTTGAAAGATTGTTATTTTTCTTGTAACTATAAGTTCGATATTGATAGAAATCAACTGGAAAACAATCTTCTTCTCTTCTTTTTATTTCTCTAGAAATTCTTTATTTATGTTTATCAGAAATAAAATAAAAATTCTTAAGAAATTTATAGAAATTATTGTTCATAAGTTTTAAAATTTTGTTATATCATGAAAGCATATTGTTTTATTTCTATAACAAATATAGTAATAGCAATTATTAAAACCTTAAAGATTCTTCACGCCTTTGCTATAAACAATGGCTTGACATGTTTAAGTTCCCTCCCCTGCTAATCTTGTTATTGGCACCGACAATTATTCTCCAAAAAAAATCTTAAATTTTGATTTCGATGCTGTACATAATGTAGATGTAATATTTTATGTAACAGAACATATACTATCTTATCTATCTTTCTATTTTGAAAAACCTGTAAATTAATAACTCAAAGAAAGATGAGACCAACCACTTATGAATTAAAATTCAACAACACAACCAGGATGGTATATGAAGAATCAAGGAGATAGAAAGGCCACGATTCTTGTGTTATATATATATATATATAAGTCCAACTTTTGTGAGTATTCAAAAAAGTTCCAGCTCATTACACTTGTTCATCCTCTAATAAATACATATACATGCACCCACTAAAAAGAAAAACATTTTTAGCTTATTTAATGTCTGTGTATATTCTGTCTTTAAGTTAATTATAAAAGTAAACTTCATCTTAACATAGAATTAAGTCGACTTCGGCACACAGAATTACTCTTGTTCGTCTTCATTTTCTCTTGTTTTCATGGCATACTGAGCTTCTTGTAGCGTATTAGGTTTGATTACGCTAATAATTATGGAATAATTATAGGAGGGAATCACGACTTTGCAAGTTTTTCTAACTCCATGACATGTGGAGGTCACCATCCATCGGTGACAGCTCTTTAATAATGGTCTGGTACCGGAATTTGTGACTGTGCTGGCAAATAACTCCATCAATTATCTGTGATCTGTGGAAATTGTTCCTTCAATGACAGTGACAAGCTCTGACGAGTCCACAGAATGTTATCCCCTTGTCTCGTAGTGACTTCTGACTGCTAGTGTTAGTTCTAAAAAATATATGAAATTGTCAAGATCACATGCGATGTTTTTCAGAGGATTGGAAGCATGCATCTTGACTATCATTTTTGCAGGTCCCACGAAGCTCTATCAAGAATAAGGTGGTGATCTAAAAAAAGAATAAGGTGGTGATCCAATGTTAAGAGTTTGGACTAAAAAGTTTGTTTTTTCTGTATTTTTAGATTTAAGTTTTATAACTGTTGTATAATAATTATTAAAGGTTTACATGTATGTTAATTTTAGGACTTATAAATTAATCGAGATATATATAAACGGGTCCAGATATCTATATTAAACTAAAAAAATAAATGTTAGTTTTTAGAAATTTTGGTTTTTTTTATTTTTATATGTCTTTATCTTAATCTCTGTGTCATTTTTAGTCCATTTCTAATTTTCTCTATTTAAATCCAGCCATATACCATATTGAACCAAAGCTTGTTAATCAAATTCATCAAGTTGTTTCAAAGATCAAAATGACAAGTTTTTAAGGGAATTCCTTGTTGGCTCTCCATAAAATATTTATTAGGATGAAATAATAATGATTTTTAATACTATTCATCAAAGATTTTTAATTTGCTATTTCTAATTTTTCCAAGTTATGGTAACCTATTTTTCAGTTTTATATTTATAATTTTGATTTTTTTTTATCTAAAAGAATAATAAAAAAGAAAGAGTTTTATTTCTAGCAAATAGAACTTCTACTATGAACATTTAAATTTTTTTATATGCTAAAATAAATAAAGTAATAAATAAAATAGAGAAATAATTGACATTATATCATATTGATAGAAAACAAATATATATTAAGGATCTTTTTCCTTTTATCGGTATTTATAGATAAGATACTATCAAGCAAAAATCATTTGGAATCAATTAATGAAGTTACTATTTTAATTTACCAGCACCACCCAAAAAAAAAATCATAATGGAATTTTTTAAAATATTTAAAATATTAGAAGATTTATTTTTTTATACAAATAAAGTATTATGATTATTAAAAACTCAATAATGTTTTTTT
>NW_011499961.1:339382-416453 GCF_000495115.2 Populus euphratica | reverse complement strand
ATATATATATGTCTAAAAGGAATAACAAATCACAAATCATATAGTCTAATAACTCAATGTTAAATAATAAAAACTAAAAAAACAAATATCAAACTCAAACAGGGTTAATCTTCAACTAGTGAATTGGTTATGATATCAAGATTACTCCATAGAAGATAGATAGGAAAAAATAATGAAGCAAAATTCATAATCATAAAAAATAAAAATAAAAATCAAAACAATGAGGACAAAATCTTATACAAAAAGTAATTGGAAGAAACTAATTAGGGATTAAATTGAAAAAAAAAATAAAAGAATAAAAAAGAGCGGGATTAAATTGAAAAACAAAATAAATAAATAAAAGAAAAAAAAGAGTAATAAAAAATAGGACCAAAATCAAAAACAAAAAAATTGAAATAAAATATTAAAGGACAAAATTGAAAAACAAAATCAAGCAAAGACTAAAAAAATAGCAATCAAAAGAATGAGGATCAAATTAAATAAAAATTAAATGAAATAAAATTTTTAAGGGTGAAATTGAAAAAAAAATCTTGAAAAACATTAAAATTAAAACAAATAAAAATCAAAAAAATGATAACCATATTGAACATAAATATAAATTAGAGTATACAACTGAAGTTTTAAAGGTCCAACGTGAATACCAAGACTAGAGAGAGAAAAGAGGGGTGGGGGAAAAACTTCATTACTATCGAACCGGCATAAATATAACGACACATGCCACACCATTAACTTTGCCACTATAATATGCATAAGACGTCATGGTGATCGATAATTTTTTGCCATAAAAATACTCCCCACACACCTCTAGAATGGTGTGTGAAACAATCATGCTTTTACACATATGTTTTTATTATTGATTTATTAGTGTTTTAATAATTTAAATAACTAAATAGTTCTTAAAAGCATCTGAATAATACAAAAAAAATCATATTGCGAAGGCAAAAATGCCCTCCCAAGCCAGCCTTAAATTTTTTAATTCTAAGGTTAAATTTTTCATTTCATTGTACAAAATATACGGAAGACTAAAAAACCCCTCTCAACAAGATTAATATTCTTGAAATCTTAAAGATATTAGCATCATTTTGCTTTGCAAATAATATGGAAAAGACAAAAAAAGCTCTTAAAAAAAGGATAAAATATTTGCTTGCAAGGGCGACAATATAATTTACTATGTTAAAAAAAGTAAATCGCCTAATTTGTTCATAATCAATGTACAAATGATCTATGGATCCACTAGAAAAGACAATTGTATCCTTATAAGCTAGGCAATTGTTTTGTGTTGATGATGGCACAAAAGTCAATTCACCATGCTAATCCACAACGAATCACCTCACTTGCCACAATATATTTATGATCTCTTTTGGTGTTTTTTTTTTTATAACATGATGATAACCTTCCAACTCGATAAAAGAATTTATGTTTTTCTTTATTATTCTAATACTATTTTTTAATTGAATTTTTAATTGAATACCAATTAAAGAAATAATTTAAAATAATAATATATACAAAAAAGAGTAATAACCCCTGATAAAAACTTGTATAATTCAATTCAACATTTTGAAACTAGATTGAAGTTGTCAAAGCAAAGGGAAATAGTGGTGCGTGGCCTATATACCTAAGGTCTTTGTTTGTTTTTGTTGTTTTGTCTTTTTTAGTTAATTTTTTTTTGTTAACTTACATTTATTTGTTTTTTCTATGGGTGCCTATTTTTGAGAGAGTATCTCTATCTTAATTTCTTTGTCATTTTTAGTCTATCTCTATTCTCCTCTATTTATATTGAACCACATGTCATATTGAACCATATATTAGATCTTGTTAATCAAATTCATCAAGTTGTTTGAAAGGTCAACATGAAGGTCATTCCTTATTGGCTTTCTATGTTCATCAAGTTGTTTGAAAGGTCAACATGACAAGTTATCAAGGTCATTCCTTATTGGCTCTCTATAAAATATTCATTTGGGTGAAATAATAAAGATTTTTTATATCATTCATCAAAGATTTCCATTTTGCTATTTCTATTTTTTTCCAAGTTATCATAACCTACTTTTAATTTTTATACTTATAAATTTGATTAAAAAAAAAAAAAAAATCAATAAAAAAAGCCATAAAAAAAAACTTATTAAAACAATCATAAGCTATTACAGTACCTATAATCCAAAACAGATTCTATTTATTAATATTGTTCATTTATCACACTTCCCTCCACTATTAATCAAGTAGTCTACTAGAGACATGAATAGTTATAGATTATAGATAATTACTAGAGTGATGACATGTATTATGCCACATGCCAGGTCAAATTATCCCTAAAATAAAAAGAAATTTCTTAAATGATGATAATTTTAATTCAAGTTAACTTGATCAAATTCAAAAAATAAGATTAGTATAACACTGCAAAAAGGAAAGCAAAGAAGAATAACAAAAGCACAAGGCCCAATAACCAAATATTAAATGATAAAAGTTTAAAAAAATCAATTTAAAAAAAAATATATCAAAGAAAAAAACTCAAGTCAACTCGAGTTAACTTTATTAACTTATCGAATATGATATAAGATTAGGACTAAAAAAATATTTTTTTAAAAAATAGAATCTTGAGAAAAAAAAAACGAAGTTAAATCAATAAAAAAATGAAAAACAAACTTGAGCCAACCTATGTTACCTTAACTAATCCACACTCAGAATAACCTTGCATAGAGAAAAGTGGAAAAATTCACAAAGTATAAGAGCCAATAATTTAATGTGAAAGGATAAAATTGAAAGAAAAAAACGAGTCAATCGAGTTAGGTTAACTAACCAATAACCTGATATACAACCCCATAAAAAAAAAAAGCATAACAAATCACGAAGATTACCCTATAGAAAGCAAATAGAAAATAATAATGAAATGAAATTCCTAATCATAAAAATATCAAAAATCAAAATAGTAAGGACTAAATCTTGTACAAAAAATAATTGAAAGAAAATAATTAGGGATCAAATTGAAAAACAAAATAAATAAAGAAAAGAATAAAAAAGAGCAATTAAAAAATCAGGACCAAAATCATAAACAAAATATTAAAAAACAAAATCAAGCAAAGGATGAAAAAAATAGCAATCAAAAGAATGAGAATAAAATAAAATAATAAAATAAAATAAAATTTTGAGGGATAAAATAGAAAAAAATATCTTAAAAAATATTAAAATTTAAACAAATATAAATAAAAATAATGATAACCAATTTTAACTTAAATATAAGTATACAACTAAAGTTTTTAAAGCTCAACATGAATACCAAAATTAAAGAGAGAGAAAAGGGACAGGGGAAAAACACTCCATTGCCATTAAACCACAATAAATATGGCAACACGTGACACATCTTTAACTTTGCCACTATAATATGCATCATCGGATGACATAGTGATTTGTAGTTTTTAGCCATAAAAAAACTCCACACACCTTCACAATGGCATGGGGATTGATAATGCTTTTATATGTGTGTTTTTTTATTGATTTATTAATATTTTAATAATTTAAATCACTAAACAGATTCTAAAAGTATTTGAATATATATATATATATATAAAAGATAATATTGAAAAGACAAAAATATCCTCTTAAGCTAGCCTTAGATTTTTTTATTCTAAGGTTAAATTTATCATTTCATTGTAAAAAAATTTAAAAGACTAGAATACCATTCTTAAGATTCTAAAAGTATTTGAATATATATATAAAAAAAGATAATATTGAAAAGACAAAAATATTCTCTTAAACTAGCCTTAGATTTTTTTTATTCTAAGGTTAAATTTGTCATTTCATTATAAAAAAATTTAAAAGACTAGAATACCCTTCTTGTCAAGGTTAATATTCTTGAAATCTTAAAGATATTGGTGTTATTTTACTTTGCAAATAATATGGAAAAAACAAAAAAGCTCGTGAACAAAAGGATAAAAAAATTTGCTTGCAAGGGCAATAATATAATTTATTGTGCCAAAAAAGATAAACTGTCTAATTTGTTTCTAATCAATGTATAAATGATCTATAAATCTATTGAAAAAGATAATTGTAGCTTGATAAGTTAGGCAATTATTTTGTGTAGATAATAATAAAAAAAAACAATTTACCATACTAACTCACAGTAAATCATTTTACTTGTCACAATACATTTATAATCTCTTTTGCTGTTTTTTTATATATATATATAACATGATGATAACCTTCCAACTCGATAGGAGAATTTATGTTTTTATTTATTATTCTAATACTATTTATTTAATTTATTTTTTTAATTGAACATTAATTAAAGAAATAATTATAAAATAAAATAATATGCACAAAAAAGAGTAATAACCCCTAATAAAAACTTGTATAAATCAGTTTGTTCATTCGGGTTTGCTTGTATCATAGCTCCATAAATTAATTCAAGTTATGTTTATTATTGGATAAATTGCATTATTGATATTGACCCAAAAAAAGAAACATTAAATACTTTGGATAGATTCAATCTACAATCACTCAGCCCTCGCACTAAAGTCATCAAGTTGTTTTGAAGGATCAGAACAACTAGTTATTAAAGGAATTCTCTGTCTCTCTGTTAAATATTCATTTGGATTAGTGCTCCCAGACACATCATATGATGATGATCCGTAAAGGTGCTAGTTTCAGCTGATGGGAGCAATGATCTCATGAAATTGAAGAACGTCATAGATTATTTTGTCAATATATTTACACAACAATATTTAAAACAAATAAATTTGTTTCATAAATTGTTGATATTAGATAAAAAAAAAAACATGATTATAATTAATTAATTAACAACAAAAAGAATAAAGGCATGTTAGGAAAAAAAGTGACCTATTATTTATTTTCTGTTTTAAAACATACAATGGGCTAAATCCTTTTTAGCTTAAAGAACCCATATCGAATCCCTTTGATTTTATATATGTTTATTATTTAATCCTCCCATTATCCCATCAAGTTATATGTCATAATTTAATTCCTTTCTTGTTAAAAATTATTATTTTCTAGTCAAAATTTCTAAATTTTCCTACTACAAATAAAAGCAAAAAGACATTTTAAAGAGAGTTTCTTAAAATTAGAGTGCTAATATCTCGCCCCAAATTATAACCAAAATAATATAAGTCTGGGCCTTCCTTCTTACGAGGCCTCCTTCCTGGCCTATATGTGGCTAGAGAGAAACCTAGCCCAATTTAAAATAGGTTGCTGCCACCCTCCAAGAGAAAAGGCTTCGAAACCCAGGTGAGGATATTTCAAAACACAAGTACATTACTTCTCGAAACCTATGGCTGGATCAAAGTTCATCGACAGTGAATTTTTGCAGGACTCCTCAAATTATGGGTAAATTAAAACTATAGGTTTCTTCACTTAGACTGCTCGAATTATTAAACTTCCTGAATTTTACCTTTCAGTTTGTTTAATATTAATCTATACAATTTGCCATATATTATCATCGTAAATATGCAATGTTTATACATACAAAATGAAATAATTAAAATGATATCAGTTTTTATAGTTAATCCGAATAAAATTATTTGAGACGGCGATAAAAAAATTATTTTTTCAGTTTATTCAAAATTATTTATTTCAAGTTGATTTGGTTAACAGGTTAAATTCTCTTTAGAAATTTAACCAAAATCATAAATAATTATTTTCTGAACAGTGTTGTATTGAATTGGCCCAAACCATGATTGAACCTTGGATTTATTCAAGTTTTATCGATTTTTAAGAGTTCAAACTGAAACAAACTAAACCATCATATATTAAGAAGATTTCAAACCCAGTCAACCCTAAATACTTGAGAAATTGTGCTTTGGATTCGTTTGGGAGGATTATCCAATTTTTACATTTGGTTTGCCCCCTTGAGTATAGGTTAAATTGTGCCTTGGATTGAGAGCTGGGATATGTAGATTTATGTTCGTGAGGGGGAAAAATAACTTCTAAGCAAATTGGCTTGCTGATAGATTTTTGAAATCAGCAGGCACCTTGATTTAGTAAGATAATCCAAGTGTCTCTACCTTCCTCTGTCATTTTCAAGATTTCACCACAAAATTCTAGACTACAGGCGATGCCACTGCAGTACAGCATAACAGCCCAAATGTCCTGCAGGCAATAATCCACATACAAGCAGTGATCGTGGCCAAACAAGCACTGATAATATACCCTCCATTAGCATCAACTTGATAAGCTATCCCTTATATAAGATCAGTGAAGAGTGATGATGATCTCTGCTCCTCCTCGCAGTATCTAAACATTTGGTTTCATTTCCATGACAGACTGCTCTTGCTTTGGAATTTTACTGTAATATGGGTTTTGGCCTTTCGTAAGTGTCGAATCGGCAACTAGCCGGAAAATGTTATACTAGTACTTGGCATCCATAAAGTCACGCTTCCTTTTCAGTGAGAAGGCAGTTGCTTCTTTAATTTGCTCCTTTTCTTGGATCAGCCAGCAGATAGACCATATTATTAAAGCACCAATTTAGAAGGGAAATTCGGAGGAAAGGGAACACAGCACACTGCTAAAACATAATGCAGCTGCTAAGCAAAGAACAAACCAAGGCCCAAATTAATAAAAAGTTTGAAACCTCAAACAAATGACAAATCCCTAGAAAGAGATACTCGTGCATAAGAATCAAGGATCTGTCAACTTGATAAACCTGAACTTGGCACCCTGCTCTTGAGTCCAATTAGAGCCCAATACCAACGAAGAGACTCATGAAACTTCCAAATCCAAACCATGGAAGAAGATATATTCTTTCTATTTTGTATTTTTTTTTGGTTTATACTAAGATTAGTATATGTATACACTTATAATGTATCATAAACACATTGAATCTAAAAAAAAAAAATCACGGCCAAAAAGTTGAATATTCTCTATTAAATTCTCTTTTTTATTTTGTCTTTTCTTTTTCCTTTTGTTATCTTAATCTTAAAAGATATCATAACCTTACTTAACAACACCAATAACTTCCATATAAAATCTCTCTTTATACACCAAATACTTTTAACAATTAAGAACATCAACCCACCTATTCTTCTCTAACTATCCTATAAATTACAACAACATCCCCTTTGTTGGTACTTTAAAATGCTCATCATTATATTTCTCTAAAACTAAAAAATAAATACTTATTTTAAAAAAGGCTTGTATATTTCATTGATGGATCAAAACCATGCCCACTAGCCCTCCTTACAATAAAGAATGCATCCACTACTATACTAAACCCATATTACATGTATTAGGTTAAATAAAATCAATTGATAATGAATACTTTAATTGCATCTTTGTCTATTGATGTATTATATCATGTGATTGATTGTTAGACCTCTCTCTTTATATGTATAATCTTAGAATTAGCCTTAGTTTCACCATTGATAATTTAAATTATATCTTTTTACTCACGACAATTCCTTAAAAAATCAATTTTGGCTTATCTACACAATAGATCTTTACTCAAGTCTTCTTGAATTACGACAATTCCTTAAAGAATCAATTTTGGCTTATCTACACAATAGAAAAGTGTACAATGATGAATTGATAGCAATTTATAAGCCACTTCTTCTCACAAACTCTAATCTGTTCAAAGGTCAACAATTAGAATTTGAGGACACGGGAATCATCTTAATACATGTATCTGTCCAAAGGTCAACAATTGAATTTGAGGACACGGGAATCATCTTAATGGCTTGATCCAAACCTATTTAACTCTTAAACTATGAATTCTTATACAAAGATAACTTTTTTTATGATCTTTATGGGATCCATGTATGTTGATGATGTCATTATCGCTTTGAACAATATTACTAGATAGTCCACTGTTATTGGCAAATGTAACAACTTTAACTTTAGTTTCTTTTATGGTCAAAATGGTCTTTTTAATAAGGGTAAAGATAAAAATCAAAAGGTAAGTAAAATAATAAAAAAAACCTTGAGCCAATGTAGTGAATTATGTTGAAATCAACCACAATAAGACACTCGAATCTAGCATTATACTATATATCAAATTCTTTCCACTTTTTATGTTTTGGTTTTCTCATTAGAGGAAACTTTTTGACCTTTTCGACTTTAGATCCTCCATCTTCGGTCAACAATATTTTATATATACATTTCTTTTTGAATCATAAACATTCATAACGTCCTGAAATCAAGGTAATATATCATATAATGCTAGACATTATTAGACCTATTCATATGAAACCCTACACTAACTTCAAACAACTTAAAATAGGTGACGGTAATAAATTTAATATCATGCACCTTGGTTATACTTTAATTCATACACTTTAATGTCTTATAAAACTATCTTCTATTTTACATGTTCCTAATAACATAAAATTCCTACTTATGTTCATCAATTTGCTTTTGATAATGATGTTTTCTTTAAATCTCATATCCACTTCTATCTTGTCAATGATCAAATTTTTAGAGTTATCCTCCTATCGATTATACCAACTTAGGTGCCAACTCTCTATCTCTAGTCCTCAAGTGTTCTTTATCATAAGAACTACCCTTGAAATATGATATCAATATCTTAGTCATCCACACTCTTAAATCCTATATTAAATTCTCCTTAATAAGGCTCTTTTGGTTTCTTTCTCTTCAACAAGTTTAGTCAATGTAATTTAGGTTCGTCAAAGCATGTTAGTTCAACTCCATTAAACTTAGTTTTTAATGATGTTTGGGGTCTCTTATTTACTTGTTTGGTGAATGGATACAAGTACTTCTTTATAATTATTTTTTAAATATATTTTGTTTTTTACACAACTTAATTAATATGTGATTTATAACGTTTTTATTTAATTTTAAAAGTTAGTTGAAAATTAGTTTAGAATTTGTATATAACAATTTTAGAGTGACTACAAAAGCGTATTTATAAAACTAAATTCCTTGTACACATTTACTATAATAGGTTTGTAGAACACTATTGGTATATTGTTAAAACCAGTCTTATTTTACTCAAATATGCTTCTCTTATAAATCTTTTGGCATTATACCTTCAAAACTATTATTTCTCTCATCAACCAAATGCCTACATCAATTCTTCAAAACCAATCTCTTTTTTAAAAAACTTTTAAATTGACAACCTAACTACGTATTTTTAAAGGTTTTTGGTTGCCATGCTTCCTATTTTACATCCATATCACAAACATAAACTTGATTTTTTTTAACCTCATTTATCTTTTTTTATTACAGACTAAATCATATGGGATATTGTTGTATGGATCCCTACTCATCATGTTTATGTCATTTATTATTTTACATTTTATGAGTATTCATTTCCTTATATAAAGTCTATTTTATTATTTTCCCCTCCATTATCACAACCCTTGCCTAATTGTCAATATACCGTTTATTCTTTATTGATTAACATTCTTGTTTGTACCCTATTACCTTGTCTTTCTATGTTATCATTTACCTCATCTCTTAGTTATAAAGATCATAATAGTGTTCCATATCAAGTTTCTTTTTCATCCTTTCCATATGGTTCCTATTCCAGCTTCAAAGTATTCTTGTATCATCTCTCATCATGCATCCATAAAAAAATGTTTCTCATTATCTTTTATTTTAACATTGTCATAGAAAACAATTCTCTCAGTTGATCCTTTGTTTAAAAAAATTTATCAATTTACATTCTCACCCATACTTACCTTATAACCCTTCATTCATGTTAACTCAATCACTGTTATATCCTATGTTTTTCCTCTGCTAAATTTGTTTTACCTTCTTCATCAGAACCTATTTGTTAAATTTAGTTTTTGATTTTTTTTCTCCTTCTATAAATGTTAATGGCTACAAGTGAATGTATAAGATTAAATAAAAACTTGATATGTCTATTATATGTTATAAATCTTGTTTAATAGCCAAGAGGTATGATCAATAAAAATATACTAACTCTAACAAGACTTTCAATTTAGCTATCAACTTGGCTAGAGTTCAAACAATTTTGGATGTTATTTCATAGGGTAGGTCTATTCAAAAATTAGATGTTTATAATGCACATCTTAAAACTAATTTTTACATACAATAACATTTGGATTTTATTAATTCTTACTTTTTTTTATGTATACAAACTTTATAAGGCTCTTTATATATTTAAATAGGTATCATATGCTTAATTTGATTGACATCTCCAATTCTTGTTACGTCTTGACTTTTGTGAGTTTAAATTGAAACTTTTCCTTTTATTTATGAGACTAAGAAATTATTATCTATACTATGGTTTATGTTGATGATATCCTTATCATAAGTAATTATCCATCTTATATGACTTATTTGATTACTCATCTTGGTATATAATTCTTTATTCTAAGCTTGAGCTTCTAAGTTACTTTTTTTTATATTGAGATACAATATACTTCTCAAAAGCTATTATTTTCTCAATCTTGTTATAACTCTGACATCATGCACATAGTTGACATGTTCTAATGTAGTTTCCACAACTATATTTATTGATTCTCATCTTTCCACCACCTCTGATAGTGGTTTCATTTATTCTAAACCTACTTTATAACATTAAGTGATTTTAGCTCCTCGGTACCTTATTTTTACATGGCTAGATATTTCTCTTCTTGTTATTAAGGTTTATGAGCTCACGTATGCTATTTATGAGGACCAGTAGTTTATGGTTAAAACGTATCTTATGTTATGCTCATGATATATCTTATTCTTTTAGTACCTTTTCTAATCTCCTACTATATGGTTTTAATGAGTTTTATTAGGTTGATAATGTTAATGATAACAAATCTATGAGTACTTATGCTATTTATAATGGTCATGGCCTTACCTTTTAGGAGTCTAGTAAGCAAAAACAATTACTCAATCTTCTTTATAGTTTAATACGACTATTACTAATATTGCTATTGAGTTTTTACGACTCTTCTCCTTGTTGTTTGAAATTTTTTTATCCATCATCTCTTCTTCATTTATCTTATTATATAATAATTGAAAAGCAACTTATCATATATTGTCACTCTGGTTAATATGTATATTTACAAATAAAAATGACAAAATGAACATGATAATTGTTTTTCTGAATTATATGTTTTCACTTTGAAAATAACCATGTTGATAGGATAACAATTTACCGTATGGAAGAAAAAGAAAAGAGAATCAAGAGCAAATTGAAAAAAACCATCTTTCAACTTACTGATTTATATTTATGTCTAACAAAAGAAAACCATAATTCATCAAAATAGCATGTAATACATACATATACATATACATATATATATATATATATATATATATATGAAAACACCATACACATTTGCAATGCACATTTATATACAAAAGTGCATCATATCAAAAAATTAAACACAAAGAAAATCAATTTTTTACAGACAAATATCATCCATATATAAGATTATTGACGTGTATACACATAAAATAAAATATGAAAAATCATATAAAATACCAAATCCAATATTCAATAACATGTTAAAATTATTCGAAAATTAATTTAGTGTTCAAAATGAGCTTTAGGAGAAAAAACCACTAAAATATTAAGGTAGCACTAGCGCGTGGATCTATGTGCCACTATTATTGCTGGTGTGTGAACCCACACATCACCATTGATGGGTCATGCCACCTAGTAGATTTAAAGCAACACCGTTACCTTATCCTTTCTATGATGGCAGTATCGATCATCGTTACTTGATGAAAGAGATCCAACCAAAAAAAGTTTTAACTTCCTATTTTTTTTTCTTTTTTTTTTACTTAGTTTGTTTCTTCTTATTCTCTCTCTCTTTTTCTCTCTCTCATACCTTCTTCTTTAACAGGTGGTTGGATGGTTTGTTATGGAGAAGTTGTGCCTATGTCACTAGTATTATGAACTATTAAGTAATAAAGATGTGCTGCTACTATTGGCATTAAAAAAAGTTAAAGCTTTAATGAGTTAATGTTAATTTTATTGTTGTTGTTAATGATGTGAGGCTATCTTGATATGGTGATGGGTGGTCGATGTCATGGGTAGTGATACTTAGAAGTTCTAGAGCAGGGGCTAGTGTTCTTTACGTGAAACAGGGGAAGAAGATGAAAGGTTTTTATTTTTTTCTCTTTCTTTCTTAACACACTTTCTTCTCTATTTCACTATTTTTTTTTTCAAATATTTTTGGCTCTTTTTCAATGGTGGCTAGGGTTTTTTTTCCCTGCATACCTCCTTTCTCTTCTCTTTATTTTTTTATCCTATAATGAGTAGATTTTTTTACACATTCCTTTTTCTCTAAAAATATCACCTTTATTTATAATGTTTGTTTTCTCCCAATTACTTAGGGAGAAAGGAACTAAATTTTGTTTTGGTCCTTTTTTTTATTGTTTTGCGTTTCACTTTCTAATTTTTTTTAATTTAATTTTTCTCATTTTTTTATGTTTTGACTTTTTTCATGAAAAGATATCAACAAAAGAAAAATTATCAAAAAAATACAAAATAGGCACATGAATTGTTGAAATGAGGTGAAAATAATTTTTTTATTTTTAAAGAATATTTTAAAAAAGAGAAACAAATTTTGGGTTATGAGAAGAAATGTTACGCTTTAATTCTAACTAGATATCCTAATCAAGGGTAACAAATGTGTATATATTAGGTATAACATAAACTATATATATGAAGGTATTTAAGTGATCAAAAAAAGATTCATCATCTTTGATGAATTACAGAAAATCCTACTCATGTTCACAAATAATATTGATTGTAAAATTCTTTAGCAAAATTGAATGAAATTTTAAAAAAATTCAAATCTTATTCAAAGAATCAATTATTATGGTATTAAGAATAAATATATGCACATAGAGGATTACAATTCTAGAATTAGAAAAATAAAGTAAAGACTTGATTGAATAAAATTCTAGAATTGTCTTAAAATAATACATGTGTAATTTTTAGTAGGCAAAGTAATATTTTTCCATTTGTATGGTTTTCAATTTTTTTTTTTATAAATAGAATGTTATACTTCATATTCTTTGATGTAAGACTTGATGTGATCAGATAAAATTTTTTTTATAAATAGAATATTATACTTCATATTTTTTGATGTAAGACTTGATGTGATCAGATAAAGAAGTATGTTATAGAACATATGATATAGTAAAAACTCCTTAAAAATATATATTTTAAAAAAAGAGCTAGCATTTAAAAATATTACAACATTTCTCTTCTAAAGAGGTTTTAAAAGATTTCTTACTAGTGGCTTGTATAAATTATTATTAGAGGCTAGAAACTTAAACAATTCGTGGTTTATAACAACCTAACCTTGAAAAAATTGATCAAATCTAAAAGGAAAATCTAATATTTAGGTAATATTTGTTTAAACTCTAAACAACCCTAGATTATGTAATGAGATCTTTGGAATTCCTAAAAAAATAATTTAAAAGATCTTTTATTTTTTAGCCAACCACCTCCCACTAATTAACCTATGGTTAGTCATACTAACAAAGTTATCATTAAGACCCATATTATTCATTTATTATATATTTTGCATGTTTGATCATGGTTTCAAGCACATCTTATTGTAAAAGAACCTCATGGATTTAAGTCGAACATCCCAAGTAACTTTTAATTATGGATAATGAAATTATTGGTCTCCAACATAATAATAACACATGGTGTTTAGTTCCTCGCCCACGTGATCATAATGATATGGGTTACTAGTGGATCTTCACATAATAAAAATATTCTTACAAAATAAAATAAATAATAGAAGAATTCAATCAAAAAGAAAAGAAAAACCCTCCAATCAAACAATTTCGAAGAATACAACAACCAACTAGTGGGTAAAACACAAATTATCAACATATAACCCCATGAATGAGTCTTAATTATAATTAGTTTTGCTGAAATTTTTTCCAGGTATACTTGCAGTCGAACTGAACGTGCTTGGATCTATTGTTTAATTCCTCTTTAGTCTTGAAGAGTGAATACTACTGTGACATGTTCACACGTGAATAATTAGTTGTTTTAATTGTTCAAACATACTATCTCAAGACAAGGAAAAAGAAACCACAACCCAGTTCACGTGAGACTCAGGTCTTTCATCCTCGACAAGCACGTATATACCCGCATGCATAGCAGAACAAGTTAGCAGCATTGAATCCAAAGCCTTGAACAAAGAAATTTCCTGTATCGAGTGATTTTTTGTGAGGGATGGATGACTTGTGGGCCTTCAATTGAGCATTATATTTCAAGTAATAACTAAAAGTACTGATCATGATTAATGTAGATCACATGCATTCCAAAAGTTTGGATTTATATATGAACGTGATCTTAATATGTTGTAAGTTTCTTAAGCAATCTGTATATATATATCCAGCAATATTAATGTCTTACATGATGGAATCTAGCCATAAAGCTGGTAGACAGACGTACGTAGCTTCATGGAACCTGCTCAATAGATGAGTTAACCAATAACTTTTTGCCAGAAAACAAACGGTTGATTGAATGTTTATGCCCACATTACAACAGAAGAGTTTTATTTACAAAAAGGGACTGGTTGAAAGCTAAATATAATTTGTTGTAGCAATAGTGGCATTAACTATTCAACTAATTAATAAATTAAGTTCACTGTTGATTGGTTGATTCTTGATATCTTTCTGCCAATGGCCATTGCTAAAGCCGGATATGCAGAATCATTTTAGGGCTGTGTTAGATTACTGGTTATTCTGGTATAAAAACCTTGCTTATACTTTAACTAATTGAGGCTCATGAGAATGTAGCTTAATTAACATTAACATCTCCCTTTTTCAGAGAAAGGTTTCCCGTTCATATATATGTAAACCAGTTAATATCCATGAAAGATTGCTACCAATCGCTCCTTCATATTTATCTCTCTTTTCTTCTAAATTAAGCAGATAGTGACATTCCACCATCGCTAGAATTTGAGCCATATCTAGGGTGCTTCGAGGAAACACATACGTACTGAGAATACATCCAAAATGATACGGATACATGGCACAACAAAATGCGTCTCACTCGTAAAACTGGGGTCTACGAGCTTAATATGTTGCCTTAATGTGTGTATATCTAATCAACTATACATATGAATCAAAAAGATGGATGTGGTATCCATGCAGAGGAGCTAATAGGGCCCGATGATATTACTTAAACGTCAAATAATTAAGAAAAATCAACAATGCAAAATACCAGTCCTTGTACAGATAACGTGGGGTCGTCCTGGTATTACCACTGGTTCTGAACTTATCACTGTTATTGCTTGATGAGTATGAACTGTATTTTAAAGCTATATCCAGTCTTTGTCAGGCCAGGCTGTCTATATTTGATGTATTCTCTATTTATCTAATACATGAAATAAACGTTGTGTTTAATTTGTAAAGATTAAGTTTTCTTGAGATCAGAGTTGAGAGATCTCCCAACTTTATTAATGTTGACTGTAGTGAATTATTTTTTGCTTTTCTTTTCGTTTCTTTTTCTCTTTTTTGCATGTGGATGCAGATATAGTCTATTCCTGTATATATAATTTAATAGTTCCAAATATAGATGGTGAATTTGCTCATCTCTTTTCTGCATGTTTGATATCTACATATGGATAACATGATGGAGCTAATCATTGTGTTTCATTTTTAAAAAAAAAAAAACATACAGAAAGCTAGAGCAGTAAAGAAAGATTGCCATGGAGCACAGTATCTAATGGCCTATCGCTTTCTGTTCATCAATGTCTTTGCGCACATGAACACAGCAATTATTAGAGCAATATGCGTGCTACAGTGACTAGGATCCCAAGATCATGTTTATCAACTCTTTTCTCATTTTCTCCCTTCGTTGTCGCTTGCCCTTCTGCGCAGGTAAAGCAATTGATTTGAGGTTAACGAAGGACAATTATTACCAATATGTGCATCACGTGGTAGCTTTATATAGATTGATGGACTCTCCCACCCTCAGTACATAGAACGCCGTTCGTCATACGAGGCCAAGCAGAGAGTGCAATATTGTCATTTCAAGTCCTAACAAACATTTGTGGCTAATTAAGCTCTTGTTTTGCCTTGTTAAAGAATCTTACAGAGGAGAAAGTAAATTTATTTATTTTTTAAATGAAAGGAGAATGTAATATTGTTATTTCAAATTGATGGTGCATGTTTTTTTTTTTTATGCAAGCAAACACTCTTTATACAAGCTTCACACTGTAAATTATATTTAGTATTGTAGTAGTTTTTGTAGTTGTGGTTTAAAAAATATTATTTTATAAAAAGTATTTTTAGTTGAAGATGGTTTGATATTTATATATGTTTAGTTAAAATTATGATTAAAATTAAGGTTGAACAAAATAGTTTAATGTGTTTGATTAAGAATGCTTTTTAAATTGAGGTTATAATATATATATATATATATTAATGATTTTAAATTTAAATATTATAGATCTAACTAGTACTGTTACATCATGAAATAAAAAATATTTTATATAAAATATTTTTTATTATTTTATTAAACTATCTACAATTCAATCACGTATAAAATTCATCCGATAAGAACTACAGTTTTCATGATTTTTTGAGCGTGCAATAAAATTAGATAAAATATTATTAGAAATAGAATTGAAATTACAGTGCGAGTGAATTTAATTCACTCTACACTAGTTTTTTCAAGGAAAAAAAAATATTATTTATATGACCAATGTGAGTTAATTTAATTCACTCTAAACTAGTTTAAAAAAATAAATTCATTGCACTGGTTTCAAAAAAAATATTGTTCACTTAAAAGAATAAACAATGCAGAAGAAGAAAAGCAGCCGACTCTCTATTTAAACTAGCTCTAGCGTGCTTTATCTTGCCCTGCATTACAGACGCATATTTTAAGGGCCCTATGAACAGTAACATTATTTTTTTTATTACCAAACATGTTGCGCCTACGTTTTAAACAAAATGCAAATGTAACCTCCTAAACAAATACACTCTAAATAAGCGTCTTCTTTTTCTTCAATGGTTATTTTCTTCTAATAATCATCAATCTTTCCACTAATAAAGAGTTAGACACTATAAGAAATAGTAGGCATCAATATTTTCATTAATCAATTGTCATACAACTCATCATGTTCTAGGATGAGCTGACGTAATTTAGACCTACAAATATCTTAGGTCAAAGCATAAAAGTTCTAAAATTCATCATTTTTCATTATAAAATAATTCACTCTTACATATATTTTTTCTCTCATACATTTATTGACTTAAGCATGAGAGAATATCTTATTTTATGAGGGGCTTGTCTTTTCAGGTTAAACTTTTGTCAACCAATCAAGTCCAATAACTAGACCCAAATACAAAGCCTATATTACAAACACAAACCTAAGATCGTAGCTCGTGTAAAGTCTAATTTTAGTGTGAATTTTTGTCATGACTTTAACATAAGTCCTAACAAACATTTCTACGATCTCTTATTTTTCCTTGTTAGAGAATCTTATAGCAGAAAATACATGAATTTATCAAAGATACTTCAAATCATATAAAATATCCTATATTGAATAAATACAAGAATATAAATAATACAAAATAAAATAATAATGGATCACCCACTATAAGATATAAGTTTTTGAATAAAACTCAAACTCAACCATTAAATTCTATATGATATCAGCCTCAAATAGATATAATGATCCAGTAGAAATCTTAAAGCTGAAACCACTTGACATACTCTAAAATATATGCAAGTGATGGTGAGTGTTAGTGAACATATCTCATATAAAAGGTTGGGAATAAATCATCCGCTATAAAATCTTAATCTTTGAAATGAAACACAAACTCAAATATTAAATTCTATATCATTTATCATTCACTCATAGTAATGGGAATTTATTCTGGTTTTCTAATGTTTGACATTAAGTTTTGCCTTGATAATTAACAAAATAACTATCTTAGTTGCATGAAGTTAGAACACTTAGTCTTGTTTTGATTGGGTTGATCGATATTGAAAACTTTATACAATTTTCGATCAAATTCGCTAACTCTTTGTTCTAACAACCATACAATCATTTTTATCATTGCTAGGTGAACAATAAATTAGTTTGGAGTAGTTTATTGGTTTTCTAGATTATGTTTGTTTTGTAAATATGGTAATGGTAATGATAATAATGATGGCGATACATGTATGCTTTAAGCAAAATTTGAACTAAAAATTGATATCTCATGTACCTATTCATTAAATGTTAGGAGCACATTACTAGGTGGATTGTTACTACTTGGGCTTGGACAATAAGGTTGAATAGCATACTTATAAAAATTAATTTGGTTATCAATCAATATTTAAAATTTCTAGAATTTTTTTAACAATTTAAATTTGTAATTGAGATAGTTCTTTGATATAATATCATAGTATTAATTTCTTAAATATTATAAGTTTGAATCTTTTTATCCTTATTCTCTATAATTAAACTAAAAATTAAATACAAAATAGTTATGATCTTGTGTAAACTTCAGGTTTAAGGAAATCTCACTAAAAGAGATGTGTAAGAGAGTACAAATGAATTTAGAATGGGATGAGGAGGCTCACTCTATATTTTTATAAGTTTAAGTAAAAACCATGTGAAAATGGCCTTTGCAAGATGGAAAGATTAGAATTTAGGATCCTTTTATTTTACATAAAATATTTTCTCATAAAACATTTTACATGTAATACACTTTTTTAATATGTGGCTTAAGAAATGTTTTCCTGTAAAATTTTTTGTATGTAAAATACTTTTCAATGGGGGTGGTGATAGTGGATAGGGTGGCAATGAAGTGGTCATAGTGGTGGTGGAGAAGGAGATGTGGTGGTAATAAGATAAAGATGGTAGTTAAAATAATTAGATAATATTGTAAGTGAATTACTATTTAAAAAATATTTTTATATGATAAATGCTTTTCAATTATGGTGGTGGTGGTGAGGTGAGATAGTGGTGGTTATAGTGGTGAGATAGAGGTGTTGGTTAAAATAGTTGGATGATATTGTAATTCAATTACAATTCATAAAATATTTTGCATGTAAAATATTTTTCAATGGTAGTGGTAGATGAGGAGGTGGTTAGGTGGTCATTGTGGTGGTAAAATAAGAGGTGGTAGTAAAGGAAAAAGTGGTGGTGATAGTGGTTGAAATAATTTGATGTTATTATAAGTGAATTCCTATTCATGAAATATTTTACTTGTAAAATATTATTCAATGGTGGTGCAGGTGAGATGATAATATTAGTGAAAGAGGTTGTGGTGAAAGAGTAGATAGTGGTGGTGATGATGGTGAGATAGCAATGATGGTTGGAATAATTAGGTAATATTATAAGTAAATTACTATTCGTAAACTATTTCTAATGGTGGTGAGGAAGGAGATGGTGATGAGGTAATCATGATGATAATGAAGAAAAAAAAAAGGATAGTGGTAAAGGAGAAGGTGGTGATGGTGGTGGTGGGGGTGGTGATTGAAATAGTTGAATGATATTATAAATGAATTACTATTTGTAAAATATTTCTCAATAATGTTAGTGGATAAGAAGTTAGTGGTGGTTGTTGAAATAATGATATTTGGCTGGATAAAATGATATGTTTAGGGCATATGATATTTGTTGAAGGTATATTTGTAAATTTAAAAAAGATAAAGGTTGTATTATATGGGGAAAGGCCTATAATTATAACCAAAGTTCATAATTTTCTTATATTGATGAGGCATTACTGATGATTCATTGAAGGGTTCTCATAATAAAAATTATAATAATGCACTTAATTAGAAAAATGGTGAAATTTGAATAAATAAGAGAATGTGAAAATAGTTTTCAGGAGTTGAAAAAGTAGTCTAAGCCCAATACTAACCCTTTTAAATGGACCAAAAATATTTGTTGTATATAATAAGGCCTTTAAAAAAATGTTTTTGGTTTATAATAATGTAGCATGGAAAGGTGATTGTTTATGTTTTTAGAAAAATAAAGAAGTGTGAAGTAAATTTTTTGATATATAATTTGGAATTAACAAACATTATCTTTGGTTTAAAAAATATAAAGGCATTATTTATATGGGATTCAAAAACAAATCTTGATTGATCATAAAATTTTAAAGTACTTAATGTCATAAAAAAAAATTACATATGCATCAGTGAAGATATGTTGAATTTATGATTGTGTCATTGGCAATCATCCCGAAAAGGAAAATATAGTAGTATATGCCTTGAGCCATATAACAAAGGTTAGGGTTAGTTGTAACACCTTGTAAATCTAAATGTCGTAATAATGGTTTAAGCCTTTAACTCAATGAATAATATAGTAACATTTTTTTATTGATATTAAATTAACAAATCAATCATGCAATCATATTCATACATTATTCACTAATATCCTTAATTTACTAAAATCTTAATAGAGTCTACTTTAGATAGGGTCATTGAATAGTTCTTTTCTTTGCCCAAAATACTTATATGACAATTTATGGGAATCCAATTCTCATAACATAATAATTCATTTTTAATATCGGGTTTCAAGCCACTCAATTAGCTAATCATTATTTCTATCTAATAGATACATTTAATGTTTATTACACATGTAGACAATCACACACAGCCTTATATTAAAGACAATTATACAATTTAAAATTTAGACACATTTAAGTTCTACTTTCATTTCTAAATTATATCAATTACAACATGATTAATTAATTGTAATAATTATTTACTACATTTTCTTTGGGATAATAATCCACTACAATACCAGTCATCTTACAAGGTTGGACACCAACTAGAGAAAATGTATATAATGCCCCTACAACCATAGATCTATTATAAATTTTCAATTTGATAGCATAATAAAAATCACAATTCACATATGCATTTTACAAATACAATTAGGTAGTGAACATTTTCTTATTCCATGCATTATATATAAAATCGCATAAGCATCTCCATCCTATACTTCATTTTATTCCTTAATAAGCATTTTTTTTTCTATAAACCTTTTCCTCTGGTTTTTACCCTTTCCAAACTCCCAACCAAAATTCTCTTTTCTAAATTTGATGACAATCTTTTATCCAAAGCTTACCTCAAAAGCTTTCTTATTTGAATCTCATCTTTAAGTTTTACTTCTTGTGTCTTTCTATCTCATGATATTACCCCCCCCAATATATTAATAAAGAAAGATATTACCCAAAGCTTTCATTATAGATACTCTGAAGAACACAAACACCACAACGAGCACCTTGCTGCAAATTCCAAACTATAATGATCAATACTTTAACCTAACTATACATAATGATCATTTAATTCACACCTTAATTAGTCTTCCTTTATCTTCATGTTATATAGGCATGAAACTTCTTATCTCAACATACATATCGACTATTGTTTAATTATCATAATGCACAATTGCATATTTTCACATTATGGAGTCCACATTCCATGCCAAATAAGGTTGCTACGTCAATCTATATTTTTCTAACATTCAACATTTCCCTAATCACCATTACTTATCACATTTAAATTGTCATTTCAACCATCATCCTAGTACACTAGGACCATTTTAACAGTCTCTGAATGTATTATACTTTTTCGATTAGAACATCCCCAAAGTGAATTGCATTATACTATTTGATATAGACCCTCCTTATAACACAATATATTGTCATCATGACCTTTAAATACATCTTACCTAAACTAGCATAATAGCCTTTAAATACCCTCTATTTTTTCCTCTTCCAAAAATAGTCTTTAAGCTTATATATTATATTGCCAAAAACAACCTCCAAAACATTTTTCAATGTCATCCGAAATATAGCTTTTAAACTCACTTCAATATATTACCAAAATATCCTCTAAAACTCTCCCTAATGTTGTCCCAAAAATAATCCATAAACTTACATTAATACGCTACCAAAATAGCCTTTGAAACTCACTTAATACAGTCTAAGAAACAACATTTAAACTTGCTTCAATACACTACCAAAACATCCTTCAAAACCGAGAAACAGCATTTAAACTTGCTTCAATACATGATTAGTACTTAAAAGTGCATAATTTAGACACATTTAAATTCTACTTTCATTTCTAAATTATATCAATTACAACATGATTAATTAATTATAATAATTATTTACTACATTTTCTTTGGGATAATAATCCACTACAATACCAGTCATCTTACAAGGTTGGACACCAACTAGAGAAAATGTATATAATGCCCCTACAACCATAGATCTATTATAAATTTTCAATTTGATAGCATAATAAAAATCACAATTCACATATGCATTTTACAAATACAATTAGGTAGTGAACATTTTCTTATTCCATACATTATATATAAAATCGCATAAGCATCTCCATCCTATACTTCATTTTATTCCTTAATAAGCATTTTTTTTTTCTATAAACCTTTTTCTCTGGTTTTTACCCTTTCCAAACTCCCAACCAAAATTCTCTTTTCTAAATTTGATGACAATCTTTTATCCAAAGCTTACCTCAAAAGCTTTCTTATTTGAATCTCATCTTTAAGTTTTACTTCTTGTGTCTTTCTATCTCATGATATTACCCCCCCCAATATATTAATAAAGAAAGATATTACCCAAAGCTTTCATTATAGATACTCTGAAGAACACAAACACCACAACGAGCACCTTGCTGCAAATTCCAAACTATAATGATCAATACTTTAACCTAACTATACATAATGATCATTTAATTCACACCTTAATTAGTCTTCCTTTATCTTCATGTTATATAGGCATGAAACTTCTTATCTCAACATACATATCGACTATTGTTTAATTATCATAATGCACAATTGCATATTTTCACATTATGGAGTCCACATTCCATGCCAAATAAGGTTGCTACGTCAATCTATATTTTTCTAACATTCAACATTTCCCTAATCACCATTACTTATCACATTTAAATTGTCATTTCAACCATCATCCTAGTACACTAGGACCATTTTAACAGTCTCTGAATGTATTATACTTTTTCGATTAGAACATCCCCAAAGTGAATTGCATTATACTATTTGATATAGACCCTCCTTATAACACAATATATTGTCATCATGACCTTTAAATACATCTTACCTAAACTAGCATAATAGCCTTTAAATACCCTCTATTTTTTCCTCTTCCAAAAATAGTCTTTAAGCTTATATATTATATTGCCAAAAACAACCTCCAAAACATTTTTCAATGTCATCCGAAATATAGCTTTTAAACTCACTTCAATATATTACCAAAATATCCTCTAAAACTCTCCCTAATGTTGTCCCAAAAATAATCCATAAACTTACATTAATACGCTACCAAAATAGCCTTTGAAACTCACTTAATACAGTCTAAGAAACAACATTTAAACTTGCTTCAATACACTACCAAAACATCCTTCAAAACTCACCCTAATATTGTCTTGAAAATAACTCTTAAACTTCAATACACTACCAAAATATCCTTCGAAACTCACCCTAAATGTTGTCCTAAAAACAACCCTTAAAATTACTTCAATATGCTACCAAAACAGCCTTTGAAACTCATCCTAATGTTGTTCTAAAAACAGCTCTTAAGTTTACTTCAATACACTACTGAAATAGCCTTCAAAACTTACTTAAATGTTGTCCCAAAACTAGGATGTGTTGTCAAAATAATCATCTTTCTCATTAAGATTTGTCTATCAAAGTTAACATCACCCATACCATTTCTTGTAAACTCTCAACTAAAACTTTTCTTGAATATAAAAAAAATAGGATGAATGATGACTATAATATGCCAAAATTGATGTGAATAAAAGATGAAGAGAATAAGGGTGCATTGGTATAAATTTATGAAATGATTTCGAGAGACATAAATTATAGCATAAAAAAATGAATATAATAAAATTGAAAAAAAGAATCAAGAAAATAAAAGAAAGGTTTATGGTTGAATTTATATATTGGTCCAAAATTAACAATGGTCTAGCCATTTTAAAAAACAGTTAGACCAATTTAAATAACATAAACGAGCTATTTTTTAAAATGATTAAACCGTTTCGGCTATTGTCTAAAACTCGTTGGTACAACAAAGAGAAAGGAAGGTTATTTTCTCTTCTTCTTTCCTTTCACCATTAAAAGATTAGAAAAGTGATAGATATGAGTGAAAAGAAAGGGTTTTAAGAGAGAAGAACAAATCTATACTAGAAATTAAGAAATATCAAAGAAAAAAAGAATTGAGTTAAAGAGGGCAGGTGAAGAAAGAAGAGGAAAAAGAAGAGGGACGCGAAAATGTTTTACTAGTTAAAATTCAAAGCTAATAATATTACCTAGCAAGAGGTTCTAAACCTGGCTTACCAAGCTTATATGAAAAGAAAGAAAATTATGTTAAATTATGAATTTTGTGTTAGGGTTCATAGTAGGAATTTTGAGGGAAATACAAATTCATTATAAATTGAACAAATTAGGTAAGAATAACTTATAGTGTGTGTTAAATTTGAAATAAATAATGAAGAAAACATAATGTTCTTAAGAGCATATAGGGCCAGCTAAAAAGGGATCAATTTCTATGTAGTTATATTGTGTTTATTTAAGTGAAATTATGATAAATTAATGTATAATTTTATGAAGGACATGATTTTAAAGAAGTTTAGCTATGTTATGTAGATTGATTGAAATGTTTACATTGTTATAAATTAGAAATTCAGCGAGATTATTAAAAATAAAGATGAATATTATTGTAAATGTGTTTGACTTCTCATGTAAAGGAAGACCTAATAAAAATAATTTTAAATAAATTATAATATAAGAAGTTATGGTGCCACCCAAAGAAAGAATAAATTGAAATTGATGAAAATATAATAATGTTTGTACGATATAATACATGTGTGGATATGATCATGCAAATGAGAAGTTAATATTGTTATTTAGTTTGTTAAATCTTCTTGTAACTATAAGGAGAATAAGTAGACAATGTGTCCTATATAAGAAAGTTTAAAGAAAAATTCATACCATCTTTATTATGTATATTTAGGCAAAATGAGAGAAAAATAAATTTAGAACTCTTAAATTTAAATTGGTTAGAAGTTAGAAGTTAGTAAGTTTATGTGTTTTGAATGGTTAGAAGTTAGTAAGTTTATGTGTTTTGTATAATTTGATATGAAGAATGTGTCAATGAATGAATAAATTCCTTATGCCTAATTCGAAGGGGATGAAATTTAATAAGAATTGAAGAGGAAATGAAGGTTAAATTCCTAGGAGTAAACATAGAATACTATTATATAAAATGAAAATAACATGGTAAAACTATTGATACATGAAAGGCCATAGAAGTTGTGCAGCAGCAAAGAGGTATTGCTCGAGTTACGACGACAAGTAGGTGTCGTGCACCCTATCATTTTCCTTTACTTAATTTATTGTATAAGTTTTTGTAATATAATGAAACATTTTGTTCAAAATCATGATTTAATTGTATTACTTTAATTTTTTTATGAAGGCAAGTTAGCTAGCAAATTTTTTTTATAAATTATTTTTTATAAAATAAATTGTTTTTGAAGAATAAGTTATTTATCATTGTTTGGATATATCAAAGAAAATACTTTTATATAAAATAAATTATTTTTCATTTATAGTTTTTTAATATTAGCAGTAAGATGAGAAAGATTACAATGTTTGTAATAAAAATGATGATAATAGTTGTTGTAATAGTTATGATATTAATGTTGTTGATGGTTTTAGTTATAGTATTTATGATACTAATCATATTAGTGATAATTGTAATGCTCATATGATGGTGATAATTGTGATAATGGCGATGCTAAAAGTAGTAATGAAATGATAATTACTTTAATAATAAAATGGTGATGAAAATGATGGTCTTAGTGTTGCTAGCTGCAACAATGATGTTGGTTGTTGTTGTGGTGGTAGTGGTTTTAGAGAGTTATGGTGGAATGGTAATAAAATAATAGTTATATTTGTAATAAAATAGTGATCGAAGGTGACAATGTTTATAACGATAATAAAGGTCATGGTGCAATGATTGCAAAATGATGGTCACGATAATAATAAAATGGTGTTTAGTGATGTAGTTGTCATAATAATAGGGATTGTGGTTGTTGTTATTGTTGTGGTATGAGGGTAAGGGTATGGTCATGGTGGTGATTGTGATTTGTGGTGGTGGTGATTGTGGTGATGTAAATGAATATCATGAGTTGATAGTATCAAAAGCTTTCATTTTCTTGTAAAATTAAAATAATTTTCACCAAAAAAAATAATATTTAAGGTTAACTAACTTTTTTTTTAGTGTTTATTTTGCACTAAAAATAAAGAAAACAATTTTTTAAGAAATATTTTGTAAAAAACAAACATAATCTTAGCTAATTAATAAAGTCATCTTAGTTTTAGATATGATAAATTTAATTAGGTGATTGTTATTCAAACTACATTTTAATTGAACTTTTTTCTTCTTTTTTTTTTTACATCATTTTACCTTAATTACAGGTAAACTAATTTTTTTTTATATAGAAAATTGTAGAATTGTTAGTATATAAATTAGTCGCTCCTTTGGTTAGATAATGATGAAGTTATTATTAAAATCATGATAAATTATAATAATCTCTATAAAATATTATTAAATTATAGAAACTATAGAAGAAATGAAAATGTTATATAAATCTTCTTTTTATAACCAAAATACCTTTAAAAATGTTAATTAAAAAATTTAGAAGGACAATTTGGTACAAAAAGAGATTTGTAAAATATTTTTTAAAATAAAGAAAGTAAGTTTTTTATATTTTCAAATTTTTGGATGATATTTAAAATTAGTTCACAATATTTCAAGAGAATTATTTTAATTTATTCTTAGAACATGGTATTATTATTTTTATTTTAATAGTTAGAATTTTATTTAGTACACCGAATTAATCATTTTCAAATGACTATTAATCAAACTAAAGTTATAATTGTTAGTATATATGTTATGCAATCAATGGGTTGGTTACACGTGGAATTAACTTTATTCATACAAATATATTTAATTTATTAATAAAAGTTTATTATAAAAGTTTATTTATCCTTAATATTTATCAAATATTTTATTAATAAATATAATATTTTATTAATTAATCTACAGTAAAGATAAAGATCTTGGAATAAAAAAAGCTTTGCAAAGAAAATTATAAAATTATTGTAATTATAAGATTCTTATAGCTTTAAAACATTATTTATAAATGTTCCTAGTCAATGCTATATTAAGACTGAACATTAATTACAGTTATTGAGACTAGTACATATTATGTTTTTTTTTTTATGAAATGATATAGTTATTTTTATAAGTTAAGGTATGAGAGATGTCTATAACTAATATGTAAGTGCTTGTTAGATGATAGATATAGTGAACTGACTAACATGGGAATTACATCTGAAGTGATATCATGTTTTTATGGAAAGGTTCACGTAATGGTTATGTAAGTAATTCTCAGACTTAAGATCACTAAATTATCTTATATAAGGAGTGTTATGTTTTGATCCTCCTACATGTTCTAATTAAGGGTAACAAATGGATAGATATTTGGTAGAACATAATTCATATAAAGGTATTTAGGTAATTAATAGAGGACCAATCACCCTAGATGAATAACAAAAAAAATATTCTATCTATTCTTAAATAGTATTAATTGTAAATCTTTGTGCATAGTGAAATGAAATTTAAAAAAAGTTTTAACTCTTATCCATATAATCAAAGACTACGGTATTGAGAACAAATATGATTTGATATACCAAACACATTTTATACTATAATGTCTAAATTGAAACATTGTTGATGAAGGGATAATAATTATATTAAGAAACTAGTCACCGAAAGATTAAGTCAAATAACTTCTGACTTTTCTAGTATTTAAAGGATCATGATAAATTGTTAAACACTGTACTTGATCTTTAAATATAAATAAATTAATTTATGTAATCTTATTGTATTTAAAACTATGATTTATATTTGAGTCAATTTTTTAGAGAATTTAATAAGTCACATACATAAGAACCATTGGTTACAAATTAAAAATAAATGATTAATCAAGTGTGTCTTCATTGTAAATAAATTTTAGAAATTAAGGACTAGAAAGTAATTAATATATATTATTACAATTCTAAACCTAGAAACAATCAAGTGATGACTTGATTGATTAAATTTTTAAAATTAACCTAAAGTAATATATGTTATATTATTAAAGGGAAAAAATAATATTTTATTATTTATAAGATTTTTAGATTTCACTATAAATAGAAAGTTATGCACCCTATTTTGTATAAGTAGAGCATAACACTGAAAAGTCTAGCAATCTCTCTCTCCTGAAATAATTTATGAGATTTCTCATTAGTGGTTGTGTGAATTACCATTAGAGACTAGACATTTAGACAACTTGTGATTTGCAACAATCTGATCTTGAAGAAAATATTCAATGACAAAAAGAATATCTAATCTTCAGATAATTTTTACATAAACCCTAAAGAATTCTAAATTTGTCTAACAAAATGCTGGTAATTTTTACATAAACCCTCGAGAATTCTAAATTTGTCTAACAAAATGCTTTGGACTCCTAGAAAAATTATAAGTTCATAATTTTCATTGCATATATGTGTTTTGAAAAACCCAATGATGATAACATTTGAAAGGTGACATCTATTATACTTTCTCTTTCACACTTACTATATAACTTTTAACTCATTGTCGTGTGTTATGTTGTGAATTGAATAATTTTGTTTTTATAAAAAAGAAGGTGAAGGCGTTGCTAATATGATTTCTAGCATCAATTTTTTTGTAATTATTAACTAAACATTTGATGCATCTATTTAATAAAATAAATTTAGAATAATATAACAAATTTAGAATAATATGTGCCAATAAATATTAAAAAGAGTTGATATTTTAACTAAGAATCAAGTTAAAAATTAAGAGATGGATTGATCTCGTACTGTGAAAAGCCCATTATAGCTCTTTTATATAATTATATGACCATTAAGTTTTAATAAGAAAAGTAATAATTTGCCATTATAATTTCTACTTAATTTTTTCTTTACAAAACAATATAACTCTTTTATTTTATATTATTTATTTAATAAAATTCAAAAATTAATTAGAAAAAAATTAAAAAATAGACAAATTAAAATTAGAGTAAGAAAGACATCTCTCTAATTAAAACTTTTTTATTTTATCAACATGCTCTATTTTCTACTCAGCATTTTTTTTGCCATGATACTTGTTTTTTTTAATCAAATTCACATAATTTTGATGCAAATATATTAAATAAAATATAAGAATAATACACCGTTGATGCATTGCCATGAAATTTTTTTTGGCAATATCACCATACTTGATGTGGCCTAATGAGTCAACTTGCAAACCTTTAGACCAGCCTTACTTGTCAACCTTGAGACTGCTCAATCTAACCCTTTGCCTGATTTGGGTTTCAAACTACACCATATTAGAGCTAACCCAATATAACTCAGTCAATTTAACGGGTCCAAATGTAATTCAGTTAAAACTTAACTTGATTTCAAGAAAATTAAATTTTTAAGACAGCATCATTTTAACCCTCACTTTTTATACACTCAGTCAATAATGTTTTAGATTGACTTGAGTCAACTTGAGTTAATTCATAACCTGGGTTATGAGCCTGATTGTTTTTAATAATTGTTTCTTAAAATCTATCTTTTACTTAATTAGACAAAAATAAAATTTACATGATCTTGAAAGCCAATGGATAAAATATTAAAAATAATATTGCGGAGGGCTATACAAAAAGAGTGTTTGCTAATGTTATAAAAAAATATTATAACATTATTTAAAAACAAACTAAAAATTGAATGGCATTTAATCAAATAATATAAAAAAATCTAATTAAGTTATCCAAATGAATTACAAAAAAAAAATAAAGGGTAAACACATGTGCTTACAAGAATATGTTTTATTTTTCCTAAGATGACTAAACGACATGTTTTCTAGTACTCTAGCTACTTTAGGTGGTTAAAAAATTAAACTTTGCTCTCTTCTCTTGGCTTTAAAACCAATTTTCCACATTTTTTTTTTCATATGAAAACACCTTAGCAACACTACATAAACATCAACAAACTCATATTTAATCTAAAAGAAATTTTTAATTCATCAAGAAATAAAAAATAAACTTCAATGGAAAATATTTTTAGTCTTGATCTATTTTTTTATGACATTAGGGGTTAAAAACAATTAAATAGCTTGTCTTATCAAATAGAATTTATTGGTAACAAAATCAACCTTTTTAGGTGTCAAAATACAGATAATCCATCATTTTCTCTCTCTTATATTATTTTTTAATGACTTTCTCTCTCCTCTCTCTAACTCGGAGATAAAGATGTGAATAAAATGAAATTTTGGATCAAAATACAAAAGTGTAGAACTAAAGAGATAAAAAATAATATTAACAAAACTTTGAAGGTAAAAATTATTAGAAGAAGGTACCCCAAACAGTCATATAAAAAAGTCTTCATTTTATATTTTTCTAATACCATAATAAATTAATAAAAAATAAATTATTAAACCCAATTTATAAAAATAATGTAACGTGAAAAGATAAAATTAAAAATAAAATTCGACAACCAAAGACCTTTGTATAAATTAAATTATTAAGCTTAATTTATAGTCATTGCAGTAAAAAAATAAAAATAAAAATAAAAATAAATATTGATAACGAAGTAGAGGACAGATAAAAGGAAAAAAACCACCTTGATTACAATATCCACATTATGTCCCCCACATGCATGCGGTGAAAATGCATGCATACCTTCCAGCCTTAACTATGAAACCTAAAAATATCGATGTCCTTTTTAACAAGAAGAAGACTTTCTAAGCATGTATGTATAAGAAAATAAGAAGATTAAAGCTTAAATATGACTCCTAAAAATATCTCGCTTGTGATAAATTGTTCCTTTTCATTTGATAGCAATTTGCAAATTAACTTTGATTATCTGTTTATGTATTAAGATAAATACATCCTTAAATGGTAACCTTCAAGTACTATGGTTTGTCAAAATTCCTGGATTTTCTTGAGGAAATTTCTCAGTGAGGTAGAAGTGTTGTTTTTTGTGAAGTATTGTCTGGCGAAGAATAATTATCAAATTTCGTATGAACCATTCGAGTAATAGAAGCATTGCTCTTCCTCGATTGGGATGTTTCCTTCTTATATAAGACGGATTTCTTGCAGAGCTCGATTTCTAAACATATATATGTGTGTGTGTGTGTATTTGTGCATATATATATATATAAAGAAAAGAAAAAAACTGTCTCCTACGCCCAGAATTGTGGAAAACCAGAATAGGTTCGTGAGACGCACAAAGCAGCAGCACACCATGAAGTTGCCAACTCATATCTTTGAGTCCTCTTTCCCAGAGATATAAATTAACCAAAAACATAAGAATCGAACTGAGAAGAGGACTAAACAATGATCAGTGGAGACCCATTCCTACAACAGAATTGTTCCTGAATCTCGAACATATTTATATTTATTCTTTTGGGATTGCCAAGCCTTTTTAGGTGGGGAAAAAAAAAAAAAAAAAAAAAGGGGCATGAACCAGCTCCTTTGACAAGCCCACGTATTTCATGGCTGCTATCATGTTCTCAGGAACCGAAAGGAAAGATCTTCTCCAAAATAATGATTCTATGGCTCAAATTGATTCTTTCAATTATTTCAATATTTGAACAGGACAGGAGAAGGAAGAAGAAGCCTAATTGGGTGGGTGGGCGGGCTGTTGCGGACTGACTGAGCCCGCGGTCTAATAATGCCAAACTCTATAAAGCTCGGGCTACTTAAATTGTTAGGTAGGATTAATGATAATATCAAACAAAATTTTTTTATTCAAGCTGCAGTGTTGGAGTCCTTGTAAACTAGTGAAAATCTAATATGATTGTTGGTATTTATTCTTGCAATGATGAACTTCTACAGAGAAATTAAAAAAGCTAACTATTTGACCAGCAATTCGCCATTGGCCACGTGAAAAAGAATTCAACCAAAAAATTGAATATGATAGTGTCTCATGCACCTTTTTTAACATAAAAAATAAATCAAAATTTATTTATATAACTAAAATAAATTATAAAATTTAATTTATAATCAATCAAAATTAAAATTATTTATTTTTTAACCATGAGCAAACTAGGCATGTCGACAATTTAGGTCATGCATCCTATCCGAATTAAACAATTTATTTTGTTCATTAAACTATATCCCTAACCAGGTGCATGGGGTTTTTTTTTTCAAGCAAAAGAAAAAATAAAGGGTTCACGGGACTAAAATAAAAAGGCAAGCCTTATCTTTTTAAAATTTGATGAGAAAAAGGGTATTTTTTAGATAAGGGGTTAAAAATACCAAACTAAAAAAACAACAAAAACAATTAAATACCAAATAAATGATGCAATAATTTTTTTTACATCTAATAGGTTGAAAGTATAACGGCTATAAAACTCAAGCCAACTCGGTAGACTAACTTCTGACTTGAAACCTGGGCTAGGTCGAGTTTAAAAACAAGGGAGAATTGACTTAATATGACCCGCTTAAAAATCGAGGTTAACTTATGACTTAACCATTTCAAATAAAACTTAATCAAAATCTAATACAAAATTATTAACTTTTTATAAAAAAAAAATTAAAAATGATATTGTTTTGATTTCTAAAAAGTTTCTTTTTCTATAGCTAACTCTCTTTCTTCTCTAACTAGGAATTGAGAAACATAAAAAATAAAACTTATATATTCATTTTTATTTTTAATCCTAAATATATTCATTTTATGAAGTTTAGTATGAATAATAATGACCATTTTATCTAGTTATATACTATATATTAGTGATATGAAATACATAAATAAGTTCATCTTTATAGGATTTTTAAATTGAAATAAATACAAGTATCAAATTACTATTAGATTAATATTACATTTCAAATTTAAAAATAAATTTAATGGTTAAATTAATTTAGCAACTAAAAATCTTATAATTAGTTTACATATTTTATAGTCATTTCAATTTCAAAATCACAACCAATTAATTTATTAACAACACAACATCATAATTTATTACCATGCAATTTAATCACTTTGCATCACAATATAACATGAAATAATAAGCACAACAACTAAAATACAATGCAGTATAGTAGGAGTAACATGATAACTTCTAAACCACCTCACTGGAATTAATATTTTAATAGCTATATCTTAAAATAAATATATCTTAAAATAAATAAATAAATAAATAACATGAAAAATTATTCGTTATAGGTGTAGTTGTGCTTCCCTCTTCACAATGGTACGAGACAAGGGGAGAAGTTAGGATTCAAGGCAAAGAGGGCGAATGAAATTTTCTCAAGAAGTACGGAGGGCAAACATCTATCAAGAAGAGAGTAAAATTAAACTATTATATATATATATATAGACATTAGTTACTAGCAAGTTAGCTAGGGATAAATTTGACTTTTGACTTTTATTATAAATATTAGCTTGTAAGTCAAAAAAATATTAATTTTTATCAAGTGATTTTATTACATTTTTATTTACCAAGCACCATTAAATTATTAAACTATCATAAAAAGAAACAATAATAAAGCTTCATTTTAAGGGATTTTTTTATCTTTTTATTTTCATTTTTTTTATAGTCAAATTGACTGAAAAATAAATTGTTTTTTTATAAATATAAAATATTAATAAAAAAAATGGTTGGCCAAAGTATTGGACTATCCGACTACTTATATTTCATATCCAATTTAGTTATTATTCTTTTGATTGTTATTTATTTTGTTTTTTTATTGATTTTTTGCTTCAATTTCATCCCTAATCATTAAGTTTTATTTGAAGTTCAATGCTTATTCTTTTGATATTTTCATATCCTTTCACTAATTAAATTATATTTCAATCTCATCCTTCATCATTTGATTTTAATTTTTTTTATGTTGAATTTGATCTCATTATATTTATTGATGTTTATTTTGTATTGGATTTTTATTTTATTTTATTTTTTAAAATTTTATCCCTTGACGTTTTATTATTAGGCTACATGTTTCGAAAATTAACATGGTTTAACTTTGGTTTTTCTTTTAGATCCTTTTATAAAATTAGTTTTTTTTTTAATTTCATCATTTAACATTTAATTTTTTCTAGAATTGATCTTTGTGCTTCTTTTTTTCTATAAGATTATTCAAATTTTATATCCATGGTCGCAAGGTCGATGGGTTAACCCAGATTGACTTAAATTTTTTTTGTTTAAATTATTTCTTTCAATTTCATACCTCAACATTTTTTATTGAGAATTTTGTTTTGTTATTTTTTTTTATTTGCCTTTTATGGGCTCATCTCAGTTTTATGACAACGATCACGAGTTTCAAAGGTTAAAAGTAGTTGGCTTTGGTTTGTTTTATGTCCTTTTTTAATATATTTTTTTCAATTTTATCATTCAATATTTATTTTTTTAGAGTTGGTTTGTGCTTCTTTTTTTTTTTACTGCCTTCTATAGGGTTATCCTAATCATATTCTCCTACGTTGACTCAAATCTCTTTCTTTTTTTTTATATATTTTTTATAAGAATTTCATACCTCAACATTTTTTAATTGAGAATTTTTCTTTGTTGTTTGTTAGGTTTTCCTTCTACACAATAAGTCTTTGGCTCATGATTAAGGTCATAAGTTTCAAAGGTTAACACGAGTTGACATTATTTTTTCAGGTTATTTTTTCAAAAAAAATTTAATTTCATTCTTCAATTTTATTTTATTTTAATATTGGTCTTCATTCTTTTTTTCTTTTCTTTTCTTTCTAGAGGGTTATCTTAATCATGTATCCATTATCACAAGGTTAATGAATTAAGACAGGTTGACCCAAATCTTTTTTTAATTATTTATTTTTAAGTTTCATCATTCAACTTTGAATTGTTTTATAGTTGAGCTTTATAGTTTGATTTAATTTGCTTTTATTTATGGGTTTTTTTTTACCTTTTATTGACATAGATAACTATTTGATAAAATAGGAAATTAACAAAAAACTAAAACAGTTGGTGCTTTTACTTTGCACCACCTCACAAAATATTATTCATTGTAATATTATTTTTTTCTTTGTTTTTTTTATATCTATGTTTTTATTTTTATCATTTAAAATTTAATTTACTAAAGATTGGGTTTTTATGATTTATTATGTTTGCTTTTTTATATTAATATCTTAATCTCCCAACTTATGTTGTGGGTCTGGCAAGTTAACCTAGTTGACTCGAGTTTTTTTTTAATTAGTATTTTTTCCAACATTATCATTTAACATTGAGTTTATTATGAATTAGGCTTCATGATTTGTTTCAATTTATTTTTTATGGAGTTATCCAAATTTCATGACCCGAGTTGCGGGTTTAACATGTTAACCTAGAATGACTCGGGTCTTTTTTTTTTTCTATAAGGTAATCTCAATCTCATGACCTGAGTTATGGTTTAGCGAGTTAATCTAAGTTAACTCAAGTCTTTTTTGTTTTTTTAAATTAATTTCCTCTCAATTTTATCATTTAATATTGGGTTAATTAGAAATTAGTCTTCAAATTTTATGTTGATTTATTTTATATGGGGTTATCTGGTATCATAACCTAGGTTGTTAGTTTGACAAGTAGACTAGAGTTTTTTTTATCTATTTTTTAATTTATTTTATTTTATCTTTCAACATTTAGTTGATTGAGAATTAAGTTTCATAACTTGACTTATATAGGATTATCATGGTCTCATGATCCCAATCGTGGATTTGACATATTAACTCTGATTGATCCAATATGTTTATTTCAAAAAATATTATCTTGAATTTTTTTAGTTAAATTATATCTTATTATCCATTTGTTCATTTAGATTGTTTTTAAATTACCAAGTCAGTTAAATTATATTGAATTCACCTAATTTAAATTTTCTCCACTGAAATACTCTAACAATGATTAAATATCTTTTTATAATAATTTTTGTTTTTATCTTACTATCACAACGGAGAGGAAAGGCAAACAATCTAGTTAAATTATAAAAAATTTAGAGGCTATAGTTTTTTTTTTTTTTAATTAGGGACTCTATTTATTTATTTATTTATTTATTTTTATACAAAAGAGGAATATGAATCCAAGTATACATAATAATTTCTCTTAAATAATTTTGTTATTTAAAAATTTGAGCTATTTGGATGATTTTTTTACATTAAGATTGATTTAGCATTAACTTAGTAAGTATTTTTTCTAAAAAACATACATCTCACGCTATTTTTTCAAGTATTGATATAAAGATATAAACTCAAGAAGTCACCTTTCAATCACCAAGTGAATTAGGATTACTTTCCTATGACTTCAATATTTGTTGAGAAAATCCAAAACTATTTAACTATCAAAATTTATACCCTCAGTATGTCAAGGTAGATCCATTGTGTTTCATTTAAAAAGAAAGAAAGAAAGAAAGGGAAAAAAAAAAAACTTAAGCAAATAGGGTGGCTATGGATGCCTTTGGGGGGCGGGGGGGTCGTCGTTTGTATAAAATGAAAGAAGAGGGCGAGAAAGGAAAAACGCGTTTGACCTTGTGAAACCCGTCCAGGCACTCCTCTCTGGACTCCCTTCCTTAATTCTACAGCTCACAGACCTGTCTTTCCCTCTATCATCTCCTTCAATCAAGCCAATCATACTCCTCTCCTTATCTCTCTCTTCCTTGATCTAGTTCAACAAATATTTTGTGTGTGCGGGGTGTTTCTCTTGCTTTCCTTCCTTTTCTTTTCGTTTCTTTACCTTTAAGATTGCTTTAGCTTTCTTGATTTGATCAAGGATTTTGTGGGGGTGTTGTATTTCTCTTTATTTTTCTATTGGGGAGATTAGATTTGTACTAGGAGTCTTTCGTTGTTTTTCGCAGTTTTCTTGATAGGTTCAGATTTGTGTTTGTTTTATTAGTCCGCCGTGCCCATGGCGGACTTAGTGAAGCAAATCTTGGCAAAACCAATCCAGTTAGCTGACCAAGTGATCAAGGTCGCTGACGAGGCCAGTTCTTTTAAGCAAGAATGTGGAGAACTCAAATCCAAGACTGACAAATTAGCAACCCTTCTACGTCAAGCAGCAAGAGCTAGTTCTGATCTCTATGAGCGCCCCGCACGCAGAATCATAGAGGATACTGAACAAGTTCTTGACAAGGCCTTGACTCTCGTTATCAAATGCCGAGCGAATGGACTGATGAAACGTGTTTTTACCATCATTCCTGCGGCTGCTTTTCGGAAAATGGGCTCTCAGTTGGAGAATTCTATTGGAGATGTGTCTTGGCTGTTGCGTGTGTCTGCATCAGCTGATGATCGTGATGATGAGTACTTGGGGCTCCCTCCTATTGCTGCAAATGAGCCAATTTTGTGTCTGATATGGGAGCAGATTGCAATTCTTTATACTGGGTCTGTTCATGATAGATCTGATGCTGCTGCTTCCCTTGTTTCGCTTGCTAGAGACAACGATCGGTATGGGAAGTTGATTATTGAAGAGGGTGGAGTTCCACCTTTGTTGAAGTTGGTGAAAGAAGGGAAATTGGAAGGTCAAGAGAATGCTGCAAGAGCAATTGGGTTGTTGGGGCGTGACCCGGAAAGCGTGGAGCATATGATTGTTGCTGGTGTTTGTTCAGTGTTTGCGAAAATACTCAAAGAAGGTCCTATGAAGGTCCAGGTTGTTGTCGCTTGGGCTGTGTCGGAGTTTGCTGCTAATTATCCTAAATGTCAAGATCTTTTTGCTCAGCATAATATAATCCGGTTGCTGGTGGGTCATATTGCGTTCGAGACGGTTCAAGAGCATAGTAAGTATGCTATTGTTAGTAAGGCTACTTCAATCCATGCTCTTGTTATTGCTAGCAATAATTCGAATGTTACTAACGATGTAAATAAGCAAGTAGTTGATGAGGATCAAAGTCAAATTCCTTATCCTACGCGGGATAAGAGCCCGAATCAATTGCATACTGTGGTCACCAATACTATGGCAATGAATGCTGCGACCAAGCGGCCTCTACAAAAGCCAGGGGCCAATACTAATGGTGCTACTCATGTAAACTCTGCCAAGAGTAATGGTAGCAACAATTTGAAGCAAAATTATCAGCCCCATCATCAGCATAATCATTCAATTTCGGGGGTTAGTGTTAAGGGGAGGGAGCTTGAAGATCCTGCCACGAAGGCCAATATGAAGGCAATGGCAGCAAGAGCACTTTGGCATCTTGCCAAGGGAAACTCTCCAATTTGCCGCAGCATAACTGAATCTAGAGCGCTCTTGTGTTTTGCGGTGTTATTAGAGAAGGGACGCGAAGATGTTCAATACAATTGTGCCATGGCTTTGATGGAAATCACAGCGGTTGCAGAGAAAGATGCTGATTTGAGAAGATCAGCGTTCAAGCCTAATTCACCGGCTTGCAAAGCTGTTATTGATCAAATGTTGAAGGTTATTGAAAAAGCTGACTCTGTACTCCTCATCCCTTGCATCAGAGCTATTGGGAATTTGGCAAGGACATTTCGAGCAACAGAGACAAGGATGATCTCCCCATTGGTTAGACTTCTTGACGAGAGAGAAGCAGAGATCTCTAGGGAGGCTGCAATTGCCCTCACAAAGTTTGCCTGCAAAGAAAACTACCTCCACCTCGACCACTCCAAGGCCATTATAAGTGCTGGAGGGGCGAAGCACTTAATCCAGCTTGTTTACTTTAATGAACAAATTGTTCAGCTCTCAGCATTGCCTCTCCTATGCTATATTGCCCTTAATGTCCCGGATAGCGAGGAGCTTGCCCGGGCAGAGGTGCTCACTGTCCTAGAATGGTCATCCAAGCAATCTCACATGGTTCAAGACGAAAAATTGGAAGCATTGTTACCAGAGGCTAAAAGTAAATTGGAGCTTTATCAATCCAGAGGTTCAAGGGGATTCCATTGATTCATATTAATGTTTAACGTAGTTTGTTGCTGCATTGATTTTTCTCTTATTTATGTTTTATCTTTGCAATGGAGTGTACATAAATGGTAGCTGCATCTCGTTCTTTTACAAAGCTGCTATTGCTTTATTATGTGTTATCTTCATTTGTTAACACCCAGTTTTCAATATTTATATTCATGTTCATGGTTAATCTCATGGCCAGCAGATCCCAGATGAATTTATGTTATCTTGGTTCTTCACTGTCTATTCGCGTTTCCACCATGTATTCCACCATTGTTTTGGTTTTATTATTGAAACGCTTCAGATAATTCACTGCTGCCTAAGCATAGTTGTTGTATGCACATGCTCGCTGGCAGTCGATCCTGTTATGATTATCTTCTCTATAATGACCGACGACATTCCGTTCTGCTGTTTGCAGCAAATTTGCTCATTTTCTTAAAAAAAATAAAATAAAATTGATGATTGATGGAATTATTGGCATGTTGGTGATAAAGCAGCTTAGTTGGAATTGCCATAAAAGGAGACAAGGTGGGGAAAACATGTCTAAAATGGTTAGGATACGAGTAGAAGGCGGGGAGATGACTTTTAAGAAATTGATCAGAAAGTGAACTCGGTGTGGTTTTATTGACCTGAGATTTTTACTCAGGTTTTTGGCCTCCATAGAAGAATTATTCAACCTCGTGGCTTGGACATTTTCAAACAAGCTACTATATAAATTATACACAGACACCTGCTTCTGTCATGTGATGCTCAACTGATTTTCTAATTTTTTTATTTTTTTTTACAGGCTGTTTATTGTTCATCGTATGAGAAAAGTAATGTGACATTAGCATTTACTTCTTTAAACCCAGTTGAGAAATGAACTAGTCCACTCTGCTGCTCTATTCCACAAAATTACCATGATAAATTACATTTAATTTCATGAAGTTGCATAGCATATTCTGTTAGTTTAATTTACAGCTAATCAGTTAGTTATATATGCTATTATTATATTTATATAAATATATATATTTATTATTAATAAAGATTTAATTTATCAACATGCATATAATATTAAATTAATAAATATAATATTTTATTTATGAATTTAAAATAAAGAAAAGTCCGTAGAACAGAAATATTTTGCAAAGAAGATTGTAAAGTTATTACAATTATGAGATTCTTATTGTATCGAAGCATCATTTCTAAAATATTCTTGATCAATACTCTCTTAAAAACTAGAAATTCAATAGAGTCATAAAAACTGATATATGTTATGTTCTTTTCTTTATGAAAAGTAGTAGATGTTCTCATACGCCAAGGTATAGAAAATATCTAAAACTAATATGGAGGTGCTTGTTATAAGACATGTACGCTAAACTAACCCGTATAAAAACTCTATATAAACGATCCTTAGACTTGATATCACTAAGTTATCTTATCTAGAAAATGTTATGTTTTGATCTTGTTATACGTTATGGTAAATATAACAAATGGGCAAACAACTATATAAAAGTATTTGAGTGATCATGAGATGATTCATCATCATAGGTGAATTGGAAAAAATGTTCAACATGTTCTTAAATACTATTGATTGTTAAATAGTTGCGCAAGGTAAAATGAGATTTGAGAAAAAATCCAAATCATACTTATATGATCAATAACTATAATGTTGTGAACAAATATGATTTGATATGACATATAAACTTCATGTTAAAATGTTTAAATTGAAATATTATTAATGAAGGGATAATAATTATACCAAGAAACCAGTTACTAAAAAGTTAAGTCAAACCACTTATAACTTTTCTAATATTTAGAGAATCATGACATGTTGTTAGAGGGTGCGTTTAATCTTTAAATATAAATTAATCAATTATTAAATTGATAATAAATTAAATTGTTTGATTTATTAAATTTTTTTTATTTAAAATTATAATTTATATTTGGACCAACATATTAAGAATCTAATGGGTTACATATATTAAAAACTATTAATCAGAAATTAAACTGAGATAATTAATTAAATGTGACTTGATTGAAAATAATTTTAAAAATTAAACACTAAAATGTATTTAATTTAGATATTATAATTCTAATTCTAGAATAATCAAGTAGAGGCTTGATTGATTAACTTTCTAAAATTATTCTTAAATAATATATAAATATTATTTAAAGGCCAAATAAATATTTTTCTATTTATAGAGTTTTTAGGATTTCCTATAAATACAAAGATACACATCTTATTTTTTAAAAAAAAAATTTATCTATTAGATAGTAAAAAAATACCTAAATCATAAAATAAAGAGCATAACAATTTTTCTTTTCTAAATAGAAATTTAAAAGATTTTTCACTAGTGATTCACGTGAATTATCATTGGAAGTCAAACAATTTAATAACAAAATAAAAAGCATAACAATTTTTCTTTTCTAAATAGGAATTTAAAAGATTTTTCACTAGTAATTCACGTGGATTATCATTGGAAGTCAAACAATTTAATAACTTATGATTTACGACAATTCAGTCTTTAAAGAATTATTTAAAGCTAGAAAATATTAAATTTTCAGATAATAAATCTCTAAACAATTCTAAATTTGTTTAATAAAATTATAAAAACTTTTAAATATTATTTTTAATTTATCTTTTTCCCTGCATGTATGTATGTATATTCGGAACCAACATATTCAACTTTTGCCTTTATCTCCCAACAAATTCATTCACTTGTCACTATGTTTTGGACAAGATTTCTTCCATAAATTATTCACTTCATTCTGAACTCCTGGTTTTATTATGTTTTTCATGTTATTTAAGAAAACCTTAAAATGTGTCGAGACGGCTAGTGATAAAAATCCATTACATGGGCCACAATGTTTCTGGGTACCTAGTACTTGTTCCTTTAGTCTAGGTCACCACAAATCGAGCATGATCCAAAGTTTCCATAAAAATATAAAGGCAAATATGAGCATGTTTTTTTACTGTGATAAATATTATTTTTAAATTTTTTTTTATTGAAAATATATTAAAATAATTTTTAAATTTTTTCAAATTGATTTAAAAAAAATCAAAACTTTTCAAAAAAAAAGAAAAAAGAAACGGACAGTTCATCTAATCTGCTGACAGCACACCATAAATATTCCCAATTTCCCGTATTCATGAAACAAGTTCAAAGATGCATGACGATAACCAGTTGACAGGTAGTTTTTGCATTGGAACTTGTCATGAACAAGACCAAATCTCACATTTTTTATTCAACTTGTGCATAACAAAGACATTAGAAAAGGACTGGTTGAGCTAATCCACAGGACGCTGCAGCCTGGAATAAAAGTTTTTTTTTTTTAGGTGGCTAAAAAATAATATGCTAACATCACTAATATATTTTTAGCATAAAGAAAAATATTGATCGAATGATATTTAATAAAATAATATGTAAATCTCCTTTAAAAGAAATTCCAAGGCAATATATTTGTTGAGAAGATAGTAATTAGAAAAAGGGCTATATATTTGTTTTATTATTAAATTTCATTCTTAAATATTTAATTTTTTAACCAATAAACTCAAACTCAACCTTACTAAATTAAACATTAATTCAACACAGGAAATCCTTTTAACACCTCAAGAGATTTATAAAAAGCTATTCAAAATAAATTAAAAACCTAAAATCCTCTATATCAATTTTACAAGGATGCAATTTAAAATAAATAAATAAAAAGACTAAAAAAAAATACAAAGTACTATTTTAGTGAATAATACTTTGTGAGAGAATGCATAATAAAATCATCGAACCTTTTAAATTTATTTTAAATTTTAATTTAATTATAAATTAAATATTACAGCATAAGAGTCAACATATTTATCCAAATAGATTTGGTAAGTCATAGTTAATGACTAGATCATTGGCATGCGCTATGTTGAAGGTCAACTCAATTTTTTTGAACATAAAAAAAAATATTCTAATGATGCTAACTTGTTTTCTAGTAAAAAAAATAATTGTGTGGGGGGTTGATCTGATATGACCTGATTAATAAAAAAAATTAAAAGCCACTCTGTTTTTTTTTTAAAGTTTTGTCTAAAACTATAAATTTAAATTCCTTCAGGGATATGGATATGTATATTTATTTAGAGTATTTTTAAGAGATTATAACTCCTCAAATAATAAAAATAAATCCATTTGCAAGTTTTAAATTTTTAGTATCAGATATTTAATTAGCATCAATATACTCTTAATACAAAGCTTGATATCTCATGTAATGCAATCCATAATTTTTACTTTTTATGGTAGAGAAACCATAACTTTGATTAGGCATGTTCCGCATTTTTATATATTTATGGGAAGGTTTTTTACCATTCCATAATTCATATGATATCTTATCTAATTTTTTAAGAGGTATTTTATTTAAAATACAATATGCTAAAAAATAGCTTCTACTTTTAGTTCCAATATAATCTTGAACTTATTAACATAACATCATCAATTCTTTCAATATTTGGTTCTTGTATTCAACAATATCATTCTCAATTGCTTCTTATCATCTTGATTTTCATGCTAAGTTAATTTTTAATCTTGCTTTCAAAATGTTTGAACACTTTTAAAGTCTCATTTTTGCTTTTTAGCAAAAAGACCTAGCAATGACTTATATAATTATTGAGAAAAATGATAAAATACTTTTTACTATATTTAGTTTGCATAAAATTTAAATTACAAATATTAATTTGAATTAAATTTAGAGGCTCACTATTTTTGTCTATAAAATACATTAGAAAAATCAATTAAATAAACAAAAAAAAAATTTATTAATTTTATTATTTTTTGGTACAATAACGATAATATTGAGCTTAAATAGCTTATTACATAAAATATTAATTGCTTGTATACATCCTACTTTTCATGTGAAAACTCTTATTAGACTAAAAAATCAATGTAAACCCATTTCTTAGAGCAAGTAGAAAACTAAATTCTTTTTTTAATATCAATAGCATGAATCACATTGTCTAGAGTCATTTTTTTTCTAAATTTTATCTAATGCACCAAATTTTCATAGCTTATGATTTTGCACACTTAAGAGTTTTTTATAAACAATTGTTCTTTATTATACTCAGAAAAACTACTCATATCACATACATGATATGCAGTTCTAGTATTAACCCATTATTGTTTAGAATTGTCTATCATATTCACTTTTGACATGACAATAACAATAACAAACTTAATAGTTTTTTCATCAACATTCTAAAACACTTGATTTGTGTGTTCTTCCATTTACAATGATAACAATCCTTACTATGGTGTCATAGCTATTTCTTAGTGTGGTGTTATAACTTGTTGTAGTCAATGCAAGTTCTTTTAAACCTCTTTTTATCACCACTGCTATCATTAAACTCTTAGGAGAACTAATGTAAGTTCTTTTAAATTCTAAGGGGTGTAGTTTAACTAATCAGACTTAGATTTATTCTTTAAATATCACTAGTTCAAGTCTTATAAATTTTAGGGTCATTAAAAGTTTATATGATCATTAATTTTGATAATCATGAAATTAGTTGAGTTGCACATAAACTGACTTGATATCCATGTCAATCTAAAAAAAACTCTTAGGAGAACATACTTCGTTATGCTTCCTATTTAAGTTCACACCACTTAAATTTTTAAGTTTTTTCCCTTATGAAAACATTAATGCTATTAACACTAGTTTTATTAATTTGTTATTACAATAATATGATGTACTTTACAATTATATATCACACATATATAATCTCAAAATAATGTTATCAAACCACAAAAATATAACACACTAATTGTGCAAAAATACAAATCAATAAATATATTTAACATTCCTTTTCATATCTTTGTATATATAGACTCTTATTGTATGAACTCTTAAAAACGTGTAGTAGCCAAGTGGTAAGGGATTCTCATCTCTTGGACTAAGTGTTGGGTTCAAAACCCAGTTATTAATGCAGGTTTCATATCAATACACGGTAATTAATTAATTTGCAAGAACAAAGCAAATCAATTTGCAGAGCAACAGAAAATCAATACAAGCAAGCAATAGAAGCAAACAATTGCCATAAAATGGAAAAACTTGCACATTGATATAACAGTACAGACAACTTCAATCCAGAACAATATAGACAACAATCTGCCCCCTTTTTTTTTCCAACCAAAAAAACGTAACATTCTAGAATTTTGTTGTTCTTAAAAATTTAAGTAGAGCATTTAAGAGGAAACCATATAACAGAAGATATCTATTTCACCTTCCCGGTTAATGCAAACATATATATGGTTTGTTTTTAACAAATATCTATTTCAGGTGTAACCAGATCGTACACATAACAAAAAGAAAATAGGCAGTTCAATTGGTTTAAGATTGTTAGAACACTTTAAATAGTTATTGAGATTGTTGTTCCTCTTTACTATGATAATCTAGTTTTTACAAAACATAAAACATGCATATAAATCAATAAATAAAAGAAAAATCAACTTCCAGTAAGAAAATAGATTTAAAGTAAGAAAATAGATTTAAAGAAATAGATTGAGACAAGGATAAACCTTTTGTACTTAAAATAGTTTATTATATGTTCTTTAGTTCTAATAATGTGATTGCAATTTGTTTTTTTATTTTATTCAATCTCTTATTTTTAACAATATAATCAAAAATAAATATCAAACTAAATTTGTATGTTATTCTCAATAAAAGTTTTAACTCAAGGAATGTAAAAGAAATTTTTTTTAGAAAAAATAGAAGTTTTATCCATATCAAAACCATGTTAGAACAATTAGTTTTAACGTAACTTCTAAAACAAGAAAAAAAATACAACATTTAAATTTTAAATGACACAATTTTATTTTAAATAGAGTTTTAACATGCACAACTTTTTATTTTTCCTAACAACATTAAAATATCATTGCTATCCAAGATATCAAAATAGTGGATATATTCATGGTTGAATATCCATTTAAAATGTATTAAGATAATGAAAAACAGTTTTGCTACTTCAAATTTTTAACAGAACACATAATACATCTCCAAAGCCCTCACATCACATATTTAATGAAATCTCTACAATACCCATAGAGTCGAGTCTGAAACTTATGACATCTCCTCCGCAAATGAGACCACATCATCAGCGACCAAACCCTGCCTGTATATAATAAGGTTCAAACGCAAGCATTAAATGAGAAGATAGAAAATTGCTACCACGAAGCCCAGCAGCTGTTTGCTATCAGGGTACCATTGCACTCCACAGTCCATAGACACAGTAAATTTCTCCCTTTCCAAACCACCGCAGGCCTTCACATCTTGAACCCTTCTATGGGCTAGAAAGTTGTAGCAAGTCCATCAGCCAAAGAATCGATATATTTTCACTTTGTTGGGAGGCCTCAAGGCTTATACGTCTTGGACCCTCCGTAGCACAGAAACATTTTCCGTTGGTGTTGTAAATCAAGTCAAAACAGGATAAGTGGCAAGCAGGAAGACTACAAAGGATCGTTGGAGGGAATGAGAGTCATACATTACACCGAATACTTATCCTTACTTCAACCACTGCATTTGCTTCCAAATCTCATCCATTCACCCCATAATCCATTACCAGCCTAGAAAACAAGAAGATCATACTACTTACACTCTTCTGTCACTAATACAACTTCGCTCTCTTTTCTCTTCTTCTTTTTACCTCTTCTTTCTTAATTTAGCCTCATCATCATCACAACCATGGCAGCTGCAGTAACTGCTGCGGTCTCCTTTCCTTCCTCTACCAAGTCTACCTCTCTTTCTTCAAGAACCACTCTCATTGCACCAGAAAGAATCACCTTGAAAAAGGTACTGGCTCATTTGATATAGCACTTCTATTTTTTTATATGGAGCTTGTCTGAGGTGAAGTTTTTCTCCTTCTTCTTCTTATTTTTTTTTCCTGGCCTTGGCTATATCTTCAGGCGCCAGTTTACTACAGAGATGCGTCTGCTAGTGGGAAAGTGATTTCCATCAGAGCCCAAGTCACCACAGAGGCTCCAGCTAAGGTTGAGAAGGTATCAAAGAAGAATGATGAGGGAGTGGTTGGTAACAAGTTCAAGCCTAAGAACCCTTACACTGGAAGATGTCTTTTGAACACTAAGATCACTGGTGATGATGCTCCTGGTGAAACTTGGCACATGGTCTTCAGCACTGAAGGTATGCCTGGCCTTCAATTCTCATCTAGCTAAAATCATCCACCTTATAAATGTACAGTTAGTTAAAATCAAACAGTTGGTTTATATATGGAAAATGCATCGATATTGGACTGACTCATTTATGATATGGTAATTGAATCTCGGAACTGACTGATAAATTGCTCGATTTTCAATGTCTTACATGCAAATCAACAAAATAAACTTCGCACATTTTAGCTAACGCACATTTTAGCTAAATCATTAGTACTATATGAATTGATCTTATTGGTTGAATGGTTACTCGGGGTGGTTTAGGAGAGGTACCCTATAGAGAAGGGCAATCAATTGGAGTAATTCCAGATGGTGTTGATAAGAACGGGAAGCCTCATAAACTAAGATTATATTCAATTGCTAGCAGTGCTCTCGGTGACTTTGGAGACTCCAAAACTGTGAGTTTTTCATCCGATTTTCCATTCATATTTTTCTTGCACGTACGAGTTTCTAGCTTATTCTAAGAAAATGATCATGAGTTCATGTAAAATTGATGCGTATTTGCTCTCATGTTTAACAGATGCCAAATTAGCAAGTTCAATTAATTGTCAGAATGTTGCGCTTGCTATCCTTATTCTTAGCAATGCCAGGTCTTAAGTTTAACTCATTTTGGTGAGGATGATTCATCCTCGTTCAGGTTTCTTTGTGTGTGAAGAGGCTTGTCTACACCAATGAACAAGGAGAAATTGTAAAAGGAGTTTGCTCAAATTTCTTGTGTAAGGCTCCAGGACACTCTATAAGCATTTATTTTGTCCAACCTTAAAAAGTAGGCTACCTGTGTTAAAGATCATTGGCATATGGGATGAGAGAAAGAATTGTGACAAATCAGTAACAATGAATCAAGAGACCTCAGCTAACATCCAGAAATGGATGAATGACATACATTTCAGGTGACTTGAAACCTGGAGCTGAAGTACAGATTACAGGGCCTGTTGGAAAAGAAATGCTTATGCCAAAAGATCCAAATGCCACTATCATTATGGTATTATCCACTTTATATATATATATATATATATATATATATATAAGCAAATTCATTATCAGCCTTTTGAATGTAACTCCATTGTGGTCAATACTATTCCTTGAACTAAAATTCTTATGCATTGAATCTGCAGCTTGGAACTGGAACTGGTATTGCTCCTTTCCGATCATTCTTGTGGAAAATGTTCTTTGAGAAGCACGATGACTACAAGGTAAAACAAAAGCAACCATTTCCTGCTCTTTGCGAATGTGAGGATTTCGTCAATTAGGCGATAATCGTCATACGATTAACTTGGTTAAAAATCGCAATGGTTTGTAGTTCAATGGTCTGGCATGGCTCTTCCTGGGTGTCCCGACAAGTAGCTCATTGCTCTACAAGGAGGTGAGGCAAACAAATAATTTCACTACTCTAGCTGCTTTAATCCTAGGACTCCCGGAGCGAAATAAACATTGGAATAGTGTAAGTGAAATTGACTTTATTCGGTGGACAGGAATTTGAGAAAATGAAGGAGAAAGCCCCCGACAACTTCAGGCTGGACTTCGCAGTCAGTAGAGAGCAAACAAACGACAAAGGAGAAAAGATGTACATCCAAACCCGGATGGCAGAATACGCAGAAGAGCTGTGGGAATTACTGAAGAAAGACAACACATATGTCTATATGTGTGGGTTGAAGGGAATGGAGAAGGGAATTGATGAAATAATGGTGTCATTGGCTGCTAAAGATGGTAAGAAATAACAAATCATTTCACTTAATTATATAGCGATGATTTATTTGAATCATGCTTCCGATTCCACTGCTGTCTTTTGCTTTGTTTTGCAGGCATTGATTGGCTTGAGTACAAAAGAAGTTTGAAGAAAGCAGAGCAATGGAATGTGGAAGTCTATTGATGCTATGATTACTTGTACAGATATTTCCCCTCTTTTCTGGTTATTACAAGCAATCATCTTCCTGTAATGATTTCCACTGCATTGTTGTAGATAGGTAATAAGCATGGTTGTAGTTTTTGGCTAGAAAATCCTTTTCGTTTTTTCTTTTTTAATGAAGGAAGCGAATGTATTTTATGGCATTTGGAAACAAGAGTTGTTATTTCTTAAGCAATCACAGTATGCAAAACATTTATCTGCATGAGTCAACTTCTATGATCTCTGCTGTATGAATGTTCTGATTTCTTCAGAATCCGTCAGTTTCGAGCACACTTTTTGTTGAATTCCTCTAATTTGGGATGAGTTCAGGATGCCTAAGTTTTTGGCAGACACAATCAGCCAAAACTCGTCGCCCAGGCCATGCACGTCATGATATTTAATATTTCTTTATCTCTAAAATTATTTTTATTTGATTATTCAGTAATAAAACGCATGAGAATTCTTTTGCATGGAATATTTTTTTTTAAAAAAAAAGAAATTAACGAGGACAAGCATGTGATTTTAAAATCGCAAAAGTAGACCTATTTTTTTAAGCTAAATAAAAATAGAGATCTTTTTGTTTATTTTAAGTTAAATAAAAAAATCATTGATAAAAAATAGGAGAAAAAAATGCATTAATTAACAAAAATAAAATATGCTAAAGGGTAAAATGTGAGAAATAAAGGGAAAAAAAAGGGGGCAAGTTAGGCATCCTTTAGCCCTTTTCGGCACACAAGCCTCTTATTGTGTTTTGATTTAAATTGAAAAATAAAAGAAAAGAAAAGAAAAAAATAAAGATGACTGCAACCCCAAAATTTAACTATTGAAGGGCTGCTAAAAAATCAAGGCAAAAGCTTTTTATGCTCAAAACCTTGATTTTAAATTTATTTTGATAAAAAATACCTAGTAAATACTTTATATTTTCATTAATCAATTAGTGGATTTAAACAACCTAAAAAATGATTAAAAAACCTATAAACACCCTAAATTCAAAAAAAATCTCAAGTTTAGATTTATCATCTTAGGCGATATTGATAACGAGGAACACTCTAATAAAAACCTTTTTTATTGAATAAAATTATTTAATATCAAAATCTACTATTTTGATGGTCAAAATCGATATTAACCAAAACTTTCTTTATTTATCAATTGGAAAGCATATCAAATGATTTATATGAGTATGGATATTACTTACACTACTAAAACATTTAGGTTTTATCATGGAGCTTCATTGTTCAGTGAAGCTTTTTTTAAAAAAATTCCATTCATTTTTGTTTAATTTTCATCATTTATTTATTTTCTTTTATATATGTATAGTTTTTTTATGTTCTAATTAGATGAGATTAAGTTTGAAATTGTATTAGAAAAAAATGTTTAAATAAAAAGAACATATTTTGTTTAATTTTTATCCTTCAATGTTTTTTTAATTTTTCTTGATTTAGTCCTTTTACGGCCTTAGTTAGATGATATTAAGTTTGAAATTGTGTTAAAAAGAAAATATTTATAGAAAAAGGACTTAAATGCAAAATACAAAGAAAATAAATGGCCAGTTATAAATTCATGACAATTTTCATTTTGATCCATAAACTCATTTTATTTATTTTCTAGTCCATAAGTTAGAAAGAGGAGAGAAAGATTTTTTACAAAAAAATATGGAAAAAGAAATTCATCAGTTAATCACAATTCAACCATAAAAAAAAAATGATTTTTGTGTCAACGATTCATCTTTTCAAGAGGAGTTTCATTATAGGTGTTTTTTCCTTTAAAAATGACAGAAATGGCAAATTGAGTTTCGTTTGGATTTTTTGAATTCATTTTTTTTTTATTTTTTGTAATTTTGAGTTATTTTAGGTTTATTTGATGGTTTAAATAAATTTTTTATGGTTTTTTAAAGTGTTTTTAAGTAAAACTAGATTTGAAAATAGAATTTTAGTATCAATCTCCTTTATTATTTTCTAGACACCACAATAGTGACCAAATTGTAATTAGTAACGGGCAATACATTACCTATTTTATATATATAAAAAATTAATAAAGATGGACTACATGTTGTTCATCCTTTTTTAAAAAAATAAAATTAAGTTCTTATAAATAAGGTATGCTATAATAATAAAACAACTATTTCAATTCTTTTTAATCTAGTTTTTCATGATAGAATAAAGCACATAAAAGTTAATAAACACTTTATAAAAAAGAAACTATTAATGATGGAATATTCTACATGTCATATGCTCAAATCACTAAGGAAGTTATTTATATACTTACAAAAGCATTTCATAAGAAATAATTTAACTACTTGATTACTAAGCTGACAATAAAAGAGATTCTTAAGCAAACTTGCAGGGAAGTGTTGTAAAATAGAGGATTCTAAAAATGTGTTTGGTTTGGAGGTATGGTGGCTTTTTGTTAAAGATATAATATTTTTTAAGTACAAATCACACCTCTAAAAGTTATAAAGATATGTTTTTTATTCAAAAAAGCACAAACAACCTCCCATTCAAACACCCTCTAAATTAGATTTTTAGCTTCGTTTCTGAATTCATGCCTTTTATTTTCTTTTAAATAGGAATCTTGTATAGATTATTTTGAATCAAGCAAATAAATTGATTTCCAATTAATACACTTTGTCTTCACAATTAGATTCTTGACTTCGTTACTGAATTCATGCCTTTTATTCTCTTTTAAATAGGAATCTTGTATAGATTATTTTGAATCAAGCAAATAAATTGATTTCCAATTAATACACTTTGTCTTCACAATCAATCAGTAGATCAAAGGAAGAGCAGGAAAGGACCATGAATTTGATGGCAACGAATCTCTAACACGCGTTATTCCAGGGCATGGAAAAGCCTTTCCGAAAAGCTAAAATCCAAGGCTAAGGCATCAGCAAACACGCAGCCTGCTCCCTAAAACATGCAAGAAAGATCTGCGCAAATAATAAGGCCCACTGATCAAACACAAACTCATAAACAATGTAATGATCACAAATCGACAGTAGTTTGATCCTTGTATGAACAGTAAAAACACTAAATCATTTAGTTTATTTGTAATTTGACACACATTTATTAAATTTTTTTCATTTTCTTACCATTATATCACTATTAAAAATTTCATTTTCTTACCATTATATCACTATTCATTTGGTTTTTGTTGGTTTTTGCAGTGGATAAATCTTCAATCCACCGTGCCGACGATGACAAGGTTAGTTAAAAGATGTATCTCTCTTGACTTTCTTCTATTTTAACATTTTAGACAATATGCTATTTGGAAAGGAGATTATATATATGTTGTCTGATGACACCAAACCTCCCATTCTTTTGCTGCTAGAGATTTAATGGTGAAACTTAGATTGTTCTTATGTGATGCCAAGGTTTGACTTAGTTTTTATTGTTATTGTTAACTATGGATCAAACATAGCTAAAAATATCACAACAAATAATAATAATAAAAAAAGCATTTCATGATTGTATTAAAAACTCTTTACGTGATTCATAGTTTTAGAAACTTCAACTTAAACAATGGAAGTGACTTTGTCGGCGTATTAGCTAGATTATTCATAGTATTAATCTTTTTTATAATAATATCATTCAAAATAATAATATCTTAAATAAAATAATGTTTAATGCCAATGTGTTTTATCTTTTCATGAACCATATAAATACCTATAGATACTTGATATTTTTGCTATCACAAAGAGAAACAATCATCGCAATGGAGCTCACTTGGTATACCTTTTAGTTAAATAGTTTTTTCTTTTAAAAAAATTTGATATCTTTAAGTTTTAAATATTTTATCTCTAATATAGTACATGATATTTTTATAAAATTATTATTTTTTATATTTATTTATTTTTTAAAAAGTTGATCAATAAAAAATAAAAAATACCCTGTTATATGAAATATAGTCTTTAATTTTTTTATTGCTATATATTTTATTTTTAATCTTTTTTTGTTTAATTTTGTCTCTTAAAATTAAATTTACTTTGAATTTTGTATACTATATATTTTATTTTTAATTTTTTTTTGTTTAATTTTGTCTTTTAAAATTAAATTTACTTTGAATTTTGTATTAATGTTAGTACTTATTTTTTTAATTGTTATTTTTTCTTTTTATTTTCTTAATTAAATTTTCTTTTATCTATCATATTTTTTTTATTTTATATTGCTATTTATTTTATTTGAAATAATTTATGAACTTGAAGTTTTTTTAATTCTATTCTTTTTTAATTTTTTTATTTGTCAGATTTAATTCTAATTTTTTTAATTATTATTATTTATTTATTTAAAATAATTTATTTTTTATAAACCACTTAAAAAAGCTATTTTTTGGCAAACAAATAAAGTCTAAATGAACCTTTGCATAGTCAAAATTCATCTTCACCCTTTATAATATTGATTTGATATTTTATTTATTAACCCGAGTCACCTAAGGTGAATTTACCCGACTCGGACCCAAACCTCACGCTGAATAATAACTATGATTAAAAACACCCCTGCCCTTACAAATCTTCTGGGTCTGAGAGAAAAAGAAAAAAGAAAAAAGAAAGCCCTACCATCTCTCTCGAATTAATCAATCATAAATGGCGGAGGAGCAAGTGACGGCGACCAAGGAGGAGAGATCGACCGGCAGGGTGGTTCGTTTCAGCGACAAGAAAGGATTTGGATTCACCAAACCTGATGCTGGCGACAAAGCTCTCTTCGTTCACCACTCCGCCATCAAATCCGACGGTGGATACCGTACTCTTTACGAAGACGACGTCGTCGAGTTCACCATTCTACTGAACGACGACAAGTACCAAGCGATTGACGTCACTGCCCCCGGTGGCGGACCTATAAAACGCCGCACTACCTTCACCGGCGGATTCAACCGCCGCAACAGCGGTGGTGGCTGCTTCAATTGTGGGAATCCTGGCCACATAGCTAGGGAGTGCAACAATAACAGTAGTAAGAGTTACAATTACAATAATAATAACAATCGCACCGCCGCCGCCGGCGATTTTGGTTGCTACAAGTGTGGGAACAGTGGGCATTTTGCGAGGGAGTGTACGAAGGGGAATAATAATAATGGGTGTTACAGTTGTGGAGGGTTTGGACATGTTGCGAGGGACTGCCCGGGTGGGAGTGGAGCTTGTTATAACTGCGGTGGGCATGGACATTTGGCTAGGGATTGCACCAGTGCGAGAGGAAGTGGTGGAGGAAGGTTTGGTAGTGGTAATACCGGCGGGTGTTTTAATTGTGGGAAGGACGGGCATTTTGCTAGGGATTGTCCTGAATGAAAGATGGATGATGGTAATTGTTGCTGTTACTTATGGGTTTATCTTTGCTGGTTGCTTCTTTTTTGGGTTCATGATATAGATAGGATTGTGTTGCGGTTCCACCCAGTTTTGACACAATATATGTGATAAATTCGGATTAAAAGTTAGGTTTTTTTTTTTTTCTAATTTCTATCATTGTTAAATGACATTGGAGTAGTTCTCTAATTGAGCGGTTCTATTTTTTGTCAATTGTTAATTATGGGATTTTAATGTGATGGTTTGATGATTTTTTGGTTTTGCTGTTATGGGAAGTCGATGTTTCTTATTCTGTCGTTGTTTGGTTCGATGATTTATTCTCCAACTGCAGCTTCTCCTTTTAGCGTGGGACTTTTGCAATGTGTTCCATATTCAGGTTGATATGTTGTTTATGCAATAGACTCTTAGGTCGGAATCTTTAACGTAGTGCTTTTCTGACGTGAGTATATGACTGAGAGTCTGGAATAATGATTTAGAAGTACTGATGTCCCCCTCTGATATGACTTCGTCTTTCTGTTCTCTGGTTGATTGGGTTAGGAGAGATATCAGGGAATTCGTGATCTCAGTGTCTTGCAGATTAGCTTTAACGTGAAAGGGTTGTGTTTAGAGAAACTTGATTTCTTCACAACCATGTCCCTTCTTAAAGCATGTCGAAGTTCAAGTCCATGGCAGTCTGCTGTGGATGGTTTGCCATGTATTTCTCCTGTGTTTCGAAAGGAATGTTTGTTTCTGGGTGACATCGTTGATTGCTTGATGTGATGTTTTAAGGTTGATATGAATCAAAGTTTTATGATTCCTTATTTAAGATTTTCTTACATCCATCGAGGCTTTCTTTACTGAATCCCAAACTGCCAAATGGTACAAGTAGAGAAGCTTTGAGGGCAGTTGATTTTGGCTTTAGTTGAGAGTTGAGCCTGGGCTGTGAAATTGTACAAGGATCATAAGAGCATGAGAGCTGCCACTCGTGGTTGTATGTAGTTCAGCTGCGTGTGAAGATATAATGATTTTAGTTTTTTTTACTTCACAATTTTTGGGAATGGGATTGTTATTGATGAAGTTTTAGGTTGCCACTGATATTGGAATTGTTGTGGCGTGAAGGTAGCTCTTGTGTAAGCGCAACTTCGTTTATGGATTGCCACTCCCAACGCATGGATGATACGATCCTTAACTTTAACACTAAAATTTAATTATGTTCGAGATTTAGACCAAAGAAATTCAAGAAAATAATTAATGAATTTATTTAAGAATGGTTTGTAAAGAAGCTTTCAAAAATTACAGAAATTACAAAAACATTGGAATTAAAAAATTTAAATATGCTCATTTTGATCCTTTGCAATTATGTTGGTCATGATTGAAGTTATATAATAAATTTTGATGTGATTTTAGTTATATTTAAAACTATTCATCTATATATTTTTAATGATATATGATAAATCTTTTATTTCATCAAGACGAGAAAGAATTATTCATTTAAAGTTGGATTTCAATTCTATGAACAAATTACAAATTTAACTTGGGACTTGTTTTAATTAGTTGGGTTATTTATCATTTAGATTGTTACAGGGTTTGCAACATTTAAGGGTTATTTAGGTTAAATTTTATTTTATTATTTTAGTTATTTTGAGCTTTTAATGCATTAATGTCATTTATCAAGTTTGGATTCATTAAGTCAAATTAGAGTTGACTTTCTATTATATAAACCACCTATCATTATTATTTTGAGGCTGATGAATTTTATCTACAAGTTATCATATATTGTGTGCTTATTTCTTTATGAATGATTCATGTATTAAGTTCTTGATTAAACTTGTAAATTTTTTGAATTATTAATCAACTTTGTTGTGATTTGTACTTCTCATTTGTATCTCGTTATAGGTATAAATTGCAGGGAATCAATTGTATATAATTTTGGTTCTTCAAGGTAAGGTTTTTATTGAGTTAAGTTACAAACTTTTCTTCAAACCTCTAATTAGTAATTTAAAAGATAATTTTGCATCAATTTGGTACCAGAGCATAATTAATTTTAAGTTATATTTCTTTAATTTTTATTGTTACAAGTAATTCTAGGATTTTCTTTAGATCTTGTCATATCTAGGGATTGTTTTCTTGTTTTTCTTAGTTTCTTTCTCTTTAGGGTTTTGGCTAATACAAAAAAAAAACAGAGAGAGAGAGAGATTGATTCTTGATTAATCTTTGTGGTGTTGAAGTTTTTTTTTTTTTAAGAAGAAGAAGATAACTGGTTTTCCATAGGGAAAAAGTCTTGAAGTTGGAAAAAACTGCATACAAATGACGACTTGTGTTCATCTTTATGGCTTGAGAAATTTAACACCTATTTTTTTTAAAAAAAAAAATATCACAAATCTTGAAAGGATTATTGGAGAAGCAATTTGGAAATTTTAGTTCCCCAGAGGCATAACGTGATTGCAAAGGGCTTGAGATCTGCACAACAAGTCTCGAGTTCAAGTCAGGACGTGTATTTCTTGTAAAAGTCTGGGACAACCAAGGTTTTACTTACTCATCTAAATACACAAAGTGTACTTTTTGAGAAGTGGAGTTTCCTCAAATCTAAATTTTTTTTGAAAATTTTAGATCTTGCATGAACTAGGGTTTAGTTGAAACTTATCTTGAAATTTTTAGGTGGTTTTGATTGAATTTGTAAACTCCTTGAAATATTGAACAACTTCGTTATGATTTATATTTTTGAATCACGTCTTGTTGTTATAAATATAGGAAGAGGATAATTTCACATCAATTGAATATCTTTTTTTCACTTGTCATGAATCCTTTATGGAATTGAAGAAATATTTCTTTGGCTTTTGAATGTTGATGATCAAGTGGGTTTCTTACATTCTGAATGCAGGGGATTGTTTTTAGTTAAATGTAACCTTCTTTACGTGAAATTTAGCTGTGGAAGTGGAAATTGTTGTTGTCATTTCGCACCTGGAACGACCGTAACGACCTTTTCGTGCCTGGCAGTGGGTAGTGCAATTTGAATACGAATACAGTGATGGAAGAATTATCTACCCAAAGTATTTTCCATTAAGAAGTTGTGTCTAAAACATGAGTTCAGCTCTGTGTCCATGGAATCTTGGAGATTTCAGGTGAGGATTCGCCAGCTGAAGTTCTCAAAGAGCTTTTAATGCATTAATGTCATTTATCAAGTTTGGATTCATTAAGTCAAATTAGAGTTGACTTTCTATTATATAAACCACCTATCATTATTATTTTGAGGCTGATGAATTTTATCTACAAGTTATCATATATTGTGTGCTTATTTCTTTATGAATGATTCATGTATTAAGTTCTTGATTTCTTTATATGGTTGAATGATTCATGTATTAAGTTCTTGATTAAACTTGTAAATTTTTTGAATTATTAATCAACTTTGTTGTGATTTGTACTTCTCATTTGTATCTCGTTATAGGTATAAATTGCAGGGAATCAATTGTATATAATTTTGGTTCTTCAAGGTAAGGTTTTTATTGAGTTAAGTTACAAACTTTTCTTCAAACCTCTAATTAGTAATTTAAAAGATAATTTTGCATCAATTTGGTACCAGAGCATAATTAATTTTAAGTTATATTTCTTTAATTTTTATTGTTACAAGTAATTCTAGGATTTTCTTTAGATCTTGTCATATCTAGGGATTGTTTTCTTGTTTTTCTTAGTTTCTTTCTCTTTAGGGTTGTTTGCACCTTCTGTTAGGTGGAACCCAAGCAGTCCCATGTTTGACTGGGTTCGAATTTCAGGCCTTTCTGCTGGGCTTATGAAGTATCAACCTTCAGGGCTTTTGATGATTTAAGCAGTCACCATGGTGGGTTGGGTTTAGATTCATGCATTGCTGTCTGCTTTAGGATTTTCGTTGATCAACGCAAGAACCATTGAACATGTTTCTCAAACCCAGAAAAGAGGAAGGAAAAAAAAAAGATATCCTACGAGTGTCAAGTTGCTAACTTGTGCAAGTTAAACAATGGCACCGTGATAGATTAATATAGACATCTTATATTTATCGATTGAGACGAGCCCTTTCCATTCTCCCAAGAGACACCATAAACAAAATTCACAAAGGTCTTCCTTTCCTTTTTACGATGATATGGGTTCCCACTTGCCAGAGGATATGATTTCTAGATGAAATGGAATTTAAGAATATTTAATAACCACAAGGGCTCTATTAGAGTATGAACAGTGGTAGTCACACATGTCCCATCTCCCTGGGCATCATCCTTCCTCGCGTGTGAGCCATGCACGGCTCAAACGGGGTAATGGAAGCCCTGACAAGTTTGTACGAGGTCAATAGTAAAAGAAAACCTTAGACTGGTGTTGACCTTTGAAGACTAAAGAAACCGGTCTGAACTTCAAGGGCAATGTAATCCTAGTATATCTACAGTCAATCAATCATGTGCACAATCGCACAGCACTTATTGAATTGTTTCCGATTTCATCATCCCTTCGTAGGTATTGAAATTTGGAATCTCCTGCCTGCCGCCCCTTCTGTAGCCATTCAAGATGGAGTTAAAATCCATAAGAGTACAGAACCCCAACGCATCCTTTGCTAACATCCAAGAGCCTATAAATAATATATAATAGTATTCATCACCATTACTTTATTATTATTATTCACACTCTGGCAGTACCCTGGCATTGGCTCAACCTCCCCTCAGAATATGATGTTTCCCTGTGCCCTAAGCAAGCTTGGCAATTTGTACACGATAACCGACCACTTAATGCGACGGCCTTTGTGCATGTGCTCGTATATTGGGCCCTAGACGCGTATATATACTGCCCCACAGTCCTTGCTGCTAGCACATGATACTCACTTTCTATACGCTAGACGCGTATATATACTGCCCTACAGTCCTTGCTGGTAGCCATAGTTTTTAAACCCGGCCTGGTGGCCGGCCCGGTTCAAGGCCCGGGTTCCAGGTTTTGATCGGGTCGGCCGGGTCGGCCAGGTCAATTTTTATTTTTAAAAAATTCAAAACGACGTCGTTTTAGTAAAAAAAAACAAAAATCAACGGGTTGCAATCGGGTTTTTGACTGGGTTTTGCCGGGTCGTCTGAGTTTCCTGGTCAACCCGTCAGGTCGTCCGGATCACACCAGGTCATGGCTCACTTTATTTTTTCATCAACCCTGTCCGGTTCCAGCCCCGGGTCAGACGGGTCCCGAGTCAACCCGTCGGGCCGGGCCGGATTTTAAAACTATACTGCTAGCACATGATACTCACTTTCTATAACTCACTCTCTTTATATATAGGAAGACAGGTTTCTCGCCAGACAAACCAACCCTTACAAACTTCCAAGTTCCACCAATCAAAACAAACAGAAAACCTCTCTAAATTCTCAAATTCATTCATCAATGGTTAGGCCTCAACCTTACATTTCTCTATTCTGTTTCAGTTTCCTTCTCATTGTTTCAGGTAACAACAATATGAACAATCTTTGATTCCTCTTTCTTTATTGTGTAGTCAAATGCTCTGTAACTTTTTTTGTCACGTATTTATGTTGTGAACTTATGTGTCACGCAGGTGGATATTCATCAACGTTTACGATAATAAACAAGTGCAATTACCAAGTTTGGCCTGGCATACTATCAAACGCGGGTACCCCACAACTTCCCACCACAGGTTTTGTTCTCCAACCGGGTGCATCAAATTCAATTTCCTTCCCAGAGTCTTGGTCCGGCCGCTTATGGGGCCGAACCCTATGCACCCAGGATTCCACCGAGGGCAAATTCTCTTGCCTCACAGGCGACTGTGGCTCTTCTACTCTAGAATGTTCCGGTGGAGGCGCTGCCCCTCCTGCCACGGGCCGGGCCGGATTTTAAAACTATACTGCTAGCACATGATACTCACTTTCTATAACTCACTCTCTTTATATATAGGAAGACAGGTTTCTCGCCAGACAAACCAACCCTTACAAACTTCCAAGTTCCACCAATCAAAACAAACAGAAAACCTCTCTAAATTCTCAAATTCATTCATCAATGGTTAGGCCTCAACCTTACATTTCTCTATTCTGTTTCAGTTTCCTTCTCATTGTTTCAGGTAACAACAATATGAACAATCTTTGATTCCTCTTTCTTTATTGTGTAGTCAAATGCTCTGTAACTTTTTTTGTCACGTATTTATGTTGTGAACTTATGTGTCACGCAGGTGGATATTCATCAACGTTTACGATAATAAACAAGTGCAATTACCAAGTTTGGCCTGGCATACTATCAAACGCGGGTACCCCACAACTTCCCACCACAGGTTTTGTTCTCCAACCGGGTGCATCAAATTCAATTTCCTTCCCAGAGTCTTGGTCCGGCCGCTTATGGGGCCGAACCCTATGCACCCAGGATTCCACCGAGGGCAAATTCTCTTGCCTCACAGGCGACTGTGGCTCTTCTACTCTAGAATGTTCCGGTGGAGGCGCTGCCCCTCCTGCCACTCTGGCTGAATTCACTCTGAATGGCGCGGGCGGACTAGATTTTTACGATGTTAGCCTTGTGGATGGCTATAATCTCCCAATGTTAATAACCCCACAGAGTAGCACAGGGGGGAATTGCACGGCAACCGGCTGTGTAGTAGACTTGAACGATGCCTGTCCGAACGAACTTAAAGTTATTGATAGTGGCAATGGTGAGAATTTAGCGTGCAGAAGTGCATGTGATGCGTTCGGACATCCGGAATATTGCTGTAGTGGTGCATATGCAACTCCTGATACATGCAAGCCAAGCTCATACTCCCAATTTTTCAAAAATGCCTGCCCCCGAGCTTACAGTTATGCTTATGATGATGGAACAAGCACTTTCACTTGTGCCGGGGCCGATTATGTTATCACTTTCTGCCCGGCTCCTATAACCAGGTAGCATTGCCATTTCAATTCAATCGAACTTTTTTTTTATATCACATTAAGGCCCTTCTAGTCGGCTTGACAGTATATACACAGCTGTTTTTCCCCCCCTAGTCATTAGGAAATTGGAGTTCATCATGTCGGTCTTTCAGACATCTTGTAGCATTTATTACATGTCTTTGTTTTCATCGGTTAGAAAAATGAAGACTTTGTTTCTGAATGCTTCGGATATTTTAGGCACCTCTAAAAGGTCGGTTCTTGTTTTGATATTCCAAGGGGGACCGATTTATAGTTTTTGGTGCAAGAATATACTGCTTCATACCCTTTTTTTTTCTAAAAAAAACGAAGAAAAGAGCACGACTGCTACTCCGCGGTTGTCCAGCATCCCATAACATCTAATTAATGGGACACCACTCATCCTAAGATCCTTTCTCTTATTTCTTAATTAGAATTTCTTGTTGTTGAAATTGGTGATACGCTTGTTGCTTCTCCTTTCATGTCAATTCTTTTCTTCGACGGTATATTAAAGTGAGTATTTATTGATGACGGGTGGTTTCATGGTGTTTGCAGTCAAAAGTCGGCAAATGGGCAGCAGAATCCGCGGGCAGCGCACGTCTCAGCCGGCTCGCACAATACGTCACCCTATTTCATCGGCGGTTTCATCACAATTGTAGTAGCAATTTGGCAGCTCTTCTGATCACCAGGGAACATGACCACCGCTAGGTGCCATATCCAGGAATAACATTTCCCAGAGCCACATGAAAATAATCTGGAGAGTGGGATGTTTCCATTGGGGCCCACTTTATGGGGGCCCCAGTTTTGTCTGTGGAGCCCGATGAAGTTAAGTCACTAGCCTGCAGAATTTTGGATCTCTTCAAGTGTGAAAACAGGGAATGGAAGGGGCAGATCATCGTGCAGCAGCAGCAGCCACATTTATGGCCCGGACAAGCAAGAGAAAATAAAAGGACAGAAGATCAGATGCTGGCATGTTGATTTTGTTTTCATTTTTTTTGTATTTTGTGATAAAGTTAATACAAGTAGAGGAGGTTTCTTGGATTGTTTCGTGTATTTTCTCTTCTTTTCTTCGATTACTCCATGTTTTTTTAAGTGATTTCTTGTTTTCTTTCTTCGATGACAGTTGCAATTTTATTATACGCTAAGCGTAATGGTGGTGGGTTACGCAGGAGGAAGTTGTATCTATCATGCAACCTTATCAGATCATCTCTCCCATGAGTGAATATTTTTTTTTCAAAATTTGTGGCTGTGCTTGTATAAAAAACACTGGCTGCTGATGGTTATTCGATTTTCAGTTTTTTGTTTCTTGCTGAAAAGCTTCGTAGGGTTGGTTAGTAGGTGGATTTAGAATCTAGATGCCTACGTTTTTATAGACGCAAGAAATTTAGAATCGAGAAATTGGCTTGCGATTGGTTTTTAGTTTAAACAATTAAAACATTAATTTAGGGAAATCTAATCAAATAATTGGGTTTTTAGTGGTTTTGTTGTGCTAAAATGTCATTAAAATACTTATAAAATATAAAAACAAGCTATTCTGACCCGTGGGCAAGATTACCCTCACCTCCTCTCAGTCGTTTCTCTTATTATTAAAAAAATATTTTAGAATATGGTCCAACCCGAGTTCTTATAAAATTTGAATTTTTTATTTTTTTAAATTAAAAAGTTTTAATATTTTTTATTATTTTATTTGATGAAATCAAAAATAATTTTAAAAAATTTATCTTAATATATTTTTTTAAAAAAAATATTTTAACCAATAACCACTATTTCAATCTAAAACATGCCTAAGTTTGATGCCATTAAACCAAGCTTGCTAGCGTTCGTCGTCCTCGAGTAGTTAATAACGAGGGATATGGTTAAACATTTTTTGTTTGATTCGATTTGTTTGCCCTCCAGTGGAAGAGTATCTGCCATGACTCATCCACCATTGACGAGTGTAAGGTATGATAGCCTCATTTTTTCCTTTCTTTCTTTTTTTTTCTTTTCTTTAGTAGCTTCATATTCTGTTGGTTGTCTACTCTTATCATCATTCATCCAGTGGTGGACCAGTAGGCCGGAGTTCGATAGCAGAGAATGGAGCAATTCCCTCCTTCATATTCTGTTGGTTGTCTACTCTTTGATTTTATCTCTTCAAGTTCACCCTCTTCTCCCCTCGCTATTGATTCCCAGGTTGACATAAGCTGTGGCTCTGCCTCCCCTACTGTCCCTACTGTCCTTTTTTTTTTTTTTTTGATTTACGTGGGGTGTCCGGGCCAACTTGCGCGCACCACAATTAATCCTCACGGCCCACTGAATACCCTGCAAACCCAGCAAGTAAGTAAGACAGCGCGAAGCTGACAGGCATGCAATTTCAAGGATCGAACCTGTGACAGTGGAAGGAGCAAATACTCCTGCCACCGCTAGGCTAATGCCGTGGGTGTCCTTTTTCATTGTCGTGGTCATGGTTGTCTTGGAGAACAAAACTATTAACTTCGCATCAGAGTAGCATAGGACCATCTATAGAAGACGACGATATATATAAAGAGTGTACCTTCTTTTTTTAAAAAAAAAAAAAAATTACCGTTTGTTTTATAAAATGTAGATATTTAGAAAAACATTTCTTGTATTTATTTTTTGTTAAAGAAATTGATTAACAAAAATATTTTTTAATTAATGAAAAATTTAGTTTGGCTTTTAAAAAAATATTTTTATTTTATTTTAGACGGAAATAACTTGTAGAGTTGTGAAATTTTTTGAAATGTTATATTATTTATTGATTATATCAAATTTGATCCTTAAACTTATAATTGCTTTTTTTTTTCAATTCATTCCTTAAAATTTAATTTAATTTCAACTTTGGTCTTTTTTTATTGTTATTTTCTTTACTCTTATTATTTTTTCAATCAAAATTTTTTATCTATCAGATTTAGTTTTTATTCTTTTGATTGTTATTTATTTTATTTAAAATAATTTATAAAATTATAGTTATTATTTTTTAATTTCATCTATCGATTAACTTTTTATCTATCAAAATTAATTTATATTATTTTGATTATTATTTATTTTATTTGAAATAATTTATTAGTTTAGATTTTTTTTAATTTTATTTCCATTGAACCTTTTAATTTGTAAGATTTGTTTTTAATTTGTAAGATTTGTTTTTTACTTTTTAATAAACTTAAAAAAAACTAATACGTTGTTTTTCAATTTTTTTTTATAATATGTTAAATATTAAAAAATATTTTTCAATTTATTTTTATAACATTATCAAATATTTAAAATTAATTTATTTTGTAGGAATTTATTTTTTAACAAACAAACGGTGAAGTTGGTTTTCTTAAAAATTCATGTTTATTAACGAAAAAGAAATTAAGAGTTAATTAGTGTATTACCTTACTATTTTGTTCTTCACCGAAGATTAAATCCACATTTTTTCACCATATTTAGTTTGAACGGACAACGCAGAGAATAAAAACAATAAAACACATAAGTGACGCAATATTTAATAATATTTCGTAATATACGCGAACATTTAAACAGGATTATCTGCGTGCAAGGGAGGAAAACTGCTGTCCAATTGCTGGTTTGTTTATCTGAGAAAATAGGAAATATTGTTTTTAATTATTCTGAGTACAGTAAGGTTGTAGAGTTGTATACATCTTTTGATGTGGACGTCAGTCGTGGCTTGGTGGCCACACTCTTAATTCGGGAACGGAATTTTTGCTTTCAAGGCAGAATATATATATATATAAGGTGTATTTCATTTGTTCCAAAAGAGTAATTTGTTTTTTTCTTTTTTTATATAACAATAAATTAATATTCAGATGTCATTTCACAACCAAACAAGAAAGAAAAGCTCAAATCAATTATTAATGGTAAAATAAACCAATCAAGAATAGTAAAATCGAATAAAAAACAATAATCAATCATTCAAAAATAATTAATTATAGCATCAAGAATTCAAATTCTGGGCATAATATTCAGTCTTATTTAGAGTAAGAGTTCAAATTGATTGGTGTTATAAATTAGTTAGTATGCAAGTAATTATCGGCAAGAAATTAAATAGGATAAAGTTTAATTCATATTATGATTTATCATGTATTCTTTTTATCTGATATAAATTTGGATTTAATTATTATATGAAACCTTAACTATGTAACAATATAAATGCGTGTGTTTTTTTTACACTAATTTCCTTTATTTTCTACGCTTTAATTCCTGAAATCTTGTTTTCTCTGGAGACGTGTAAGATTTGAAGCCTTAGTATTATTTGATTAGATGTATTGGTCTAATATAAGAATTATTTGAGCAAGTTGTACATTAATTTTCAACCATGGACCAAACATAGATCATGATTTCTCTCTTTAATTAATCCTTGCCTTTGAATTATAGAGTATGGTATGAAGGCGTTACATGTAGCTGTCATTTTAGATACACGTATTTATGTGTTGTCGAGTTGAATTGCAGAGCATTCCAAGAGTTCTTCCAAACAAGATTAGGGAGACTGGCTTCAAAACAGTCAAAGAGACGCCAATTAAGGTCTTTTTTTAAGGCCTTTAATCACGTGGATTGTTAAAATTTATAGCTTTCAAGTAAAATTGCTACAGTGCACCTAAGTCTGCTCCCTCCTTTTATTTTGGTCCTTGAACAATTATCGCCTCGGTTATTATTATTTTATTAATTTTATTATTTTATTATATATATGTTTGCACGGTTTAAAACCTGATAATTTTTTTGGGTTCGTGTGTAATATTGTATTTACGATGTCAAAAAATATCGCACAATTAGATTAATGCTAGAGATTTGATTTTATTAATTGAAAAAACCAAACTATTAAAGATCAAATTTGACAAAGCAAAATAAACACCTTTGTTTTCCTTTTTGCTATTCATGAGATGCAAAAAATTGCAATTTACCTTTTCATTTTAGGTCCCTTTTTAGGATTTCATTTGTTCTTGAATTTTTTTTCATATAGATAAGTGAAAATGATTGAGTCATATTTTTTTTTATTTTAGAATTAAAACTTGCTTTCACGATTGTAATATAAGATTTTACTTAAAACACAATAGTTAAAATATTTTTTTTGGAATAAAAAGAAATGCATGTATAAAAAAAAAGATTTTGAATTAAAAATATATGTTTTTTCTTGTTAGTCCATATCATTATGATTTTTTAATAGGTTTTTGGAATATTATTGTTTTCTATTCAATAAACTATGTTTCTAATAAAAAAAATTATCTTATTATCAAAAATACATTACACAAATAAAAAAGATAATTTTTATGAAAAATATATGTCTCCTCCATAATGTTATTCATTTTCTTTCCTAAGGATTGAGAACATGTGTTTTTATTAGCATATAATTAAATGAAAATTAATTCCAAAAAATAAAATTATTAAAATTATTTAAGTTTATAATTAAGATTATAGGTCAGAAAAAATAACCTAACTTTACCTGAGTCAATTCAAAATATTATTATTTTAATATTAAAATAATATCGTTGATTTTTTTAAATAATCATACAAGATTTCATTTATCTATCTTGTCACATGAAATCAACTCCTAATCAATTTATCCTTATACTTAGTTTATGTTAGATCTAAAAATTTAATAACATTATCATAAAATCTCAGTTGCATTACATGCAATCATAGTAATTACGAGAATATTTGAAAATATGGTATAAATTGTGTTTTTAAAAAATTTATTTTTTATTAAAAAATAATTTTTTATATATTTTAAATTATCTTAATATTCTAATTTCAAAATTATTTTTTTAAAATATTATTTTAATATATTTTAATATAAAAATTATTTTAAAAAATAACCTCCAATACACTATAACCCGCTATATCATAACTTCACTTGCTAATATAAGTGGAGTGATGATGATAACATCAGCGGCGAAGATAGGCGGCTGCAAGGGGCTCCGACTGCCGCAAGAATTTATTATTGTTAAAATGACGTCGCCTTGAGCAATTTTAAGTTTTGACCCTAAAAATAGTAAAATCTAAATTTTTCCCTCCTAAATTTGATTTCCCTAATCTGGGCCCTGGATATCATGATCGAACAACATTTAGTTTAAAACTAGCAAATACAAAGGAAAGTTGTCGAAGCATCAAAATTATCAAAATAATAATAATATTAATAATAATAATAATTAAAAATCACAACTAAAGAATTGTGAAATAATGTTTTTGTTAAATGTTTTAAAAACTTGTTGATTTTATTTGTTAAATCTTTATCAAAATTATGTAATTTTGATATTTTTGTAAAATAAAAAATTAGATTGTTCAATTTACTTGACTTATAACCCAATAACTACTTGGGATAAATCCCTATATCATGTTTAAAAATGATTTTAAAAAAATGACTCAATTTTTTCATTAAATTCTTTATAAATTTTTCTTAAGCTCGTTGAATTTATTTTGTTAAATTTTATTGAATTTTATTGAATTTTTTAAAAAAATTTAACCTAAAATAATATCATATTTACATATTTATAAAATAAAAAAATAATTGCTTGCATAATCCTAGTCAACCCACCCGACTTATAACTCAAGACTTGCTCAGGGATCGACCTCCAGGCAAGTTTTAAAATTTATGATTAAAAAATAAGGACACAACCTCTTTGTGAATTTTTTGAAAAACCATTGGATAATTTTTTTAAGTTAAAAGTGTGGTTGGAAATGTGATCATAGTTGCTTTTCAAAGTGTTTTTTCTTAGAAATATATCAAAAAATAATTTTTTAAATTAATTTTGATATTAACGGATCAAAATGATTTAAAAACACAAAAAATATTAATTTGAAGTAAAGAAAAAAATTTAATTTTTTTTAAAAATGCTTTTAAAATGCAAAAAAATAAACAGAGCTTTGGGTATCTTTGGCCAACTCACTCGATTTGTGACCCAGGATTTGCTCGGGATGGACCCTTGGGCCGGGTTTTTAAACAATGATAAAAAAATAAGGATAAAAGTTAATATGAAAATCAAATAAAATTAAACAATGAGGAGAAGATAAATGAAATAGAAATAAATTATAATGAAAAGAATTTGGATATTAAAAAAAACAAACATTTGATACGTAAATTGAAAAAAAAATTAATTAAAAGAAGGGAGAAAAAAATAGGAATATAGAAAAAAACTAAATTTGATATAAATATAAAGAACAAAGAATAAAATTAAAACAAATATAGAAAGAATTTAAAATAAATATAGAAAAAAAAAGAGTCGGGATGGTGTTCTCAAGCATGACTCCTGGCATGGAATGTACTAGTTATATGACCCGTGCGATGCCGCTGGTTAAATTTTTTATATAAGAAAACAAAATAAAAAAACTAAGATTTAAAAGTATTAGATTTTTAAGTAAGACTATATCCAAGAGTCTTGAGTTTAATTGTAATACCTGATTTAAAAATAATATTAATGATATTAATAATAATATTAAACTTGTGTGACATAAGTTTAAGTGAGTTTAACTACAACACCAAATCCAATAGCTTTGGACGTAAGTCTGGCTGAAAAATCAGAATTAACTGGGGTTAACCCTTCAAATCAGGTTAACCCATCAAACCTGAAATTTATGTCATGAAAGTTTGATAACTAAATAGAAAAAAATTGATAGGTTAACTGAGTTAAACCGTCAAGCCCAAGATACGTATCATAAAAATCTGATAATTAAATAGAAAAAAATTTAACATTAACAAACTAAACTAAACAAAAAAATTAATAAAAAAAAATTGGGTTAACTCGCCATATTAGGTTAACTCGTCAAGAAATTTAATATTAACAAATTAAATTAAAAAAACAGAAAAAAAAAGCAAAAAAAAAAAGAAGAAGATAGCTCAAAGTATTTAATATATGTTGTTGTTGTTGTTATTATTATTATTATTATTATTATTATATATAAGTATATGCGTGGGGAAAGCTACAGTGCTTTCCCCACGCGTTTTAGTATATTGTTAATAAAATCACTAGCGTTGAAGACAATTTGGGTACGTTAATCTAGACAGAGATAAAATGAGAATAAAATTAGAAAAGTTAAAAAAAAGGCACTTTCAACAACCATATCTTGATAAGGCATAAAACCTAAAGCCATTTTTACACCACTTTGCACCTCGACGCAGCTTCCACATCACATTTCTATCCTTTGACCTCCTCCCCATATTTTAATCCCTTGTTTTCTCCCTCTTTTTTACCACACACTGTCTCATTGAGATGCGAAGCCCCCAGTTCACCGTTAATTATGCACATAATACAAGTCCTTTCTGGATTTAAGAACAAGTTGCTGGCAAAGAAGAAAAGCTTCAAGAAACGAAGGATTCGGCAGCCCTTTTCGAAAAGAATGTTTTTTCTATCGAGACAGCGGTGGTGGGATGACGCCAAGCTTTAATAAAGAAACGATGGATTGGAGGAAGAAAAACGGTAAAGGGGAGAAGATGCTGCTCATTAAAAATGAAGAAAGATCGATCAGATCACCTTATCCATATATTCTTTACACGACATGGAGGGGCCTGGAGACGTTGATAGAAGCATCAGCATCCAAAAGGGAGTATGCAGCAGCAGCCTTCTTATTGATATGAAGCCAGGAATTTGCACTCCAATTTATGATAACTCCATGAAATTATCACATTTTTCTCTTATGAATGCAGCTCTCTGTTTGCGCGCTTTACAATAACGAAACACGCTAAGGGAGTGTTTGGCATTGTGGAACTTTATTATTGTTTTTTATTATTCTAATAATTGATATCAAAAATAAAAATATATATATTATTTTAATGTATTTCAAGTAACAAATATTTTAAAAAATTATTTATACCGCTGTCTACCCCTATGATATATATTACTGGCTACTATTAATCGCTGTCTCGTTCAATAAAAATACAGACAATATCATAATCATATATAAAGTAGATGACTGAAATTAAATTCCTAAGTGGGACCCCTATATATCTTTTGATATGTCCTTAATTTTGATTGCCGGTCACAAAATCAGCAACGACAAACTATCCTAGACTAAATTCTATCTCAGGAAAAACTTGTCTGTTTTTTAACTTATCCTAACAAAAATGAGCAATGATCCCTATATTTTTTAAAAATAAAAAATTATCAAAAAAACATAAAAATATTATGAGTTGCTGATTTTTAAGGGAATTTTTGAAAAATAAAAAGGAAAGTAATTTTAAAAAATTATATAATAATCTAAAAATAAAAATAACATATATATATTTTATTCTCATTGAATTTACATGAGCAACTTTTTTAATAAAAATTACGTATATTTTTTTTTTATTCGAGGAAACCCCATTCCCCAAAAAACGTATTTTATGGGCTCAAGTAAGTGAGTAAAACCTCGTATATCCCAGGCTCTTATAAGAGATGCATGTCCTGATTAGAACTCAAGATCTATTATACAGATCTTAAATCTTTTGCTACGACGCCACGCTCCTTAGAATATGTATATTATATTCATATATAATTATTCAGTAATTATTAATATTACTAGAAAAGCTCTAATATTATCTAAAAACCATTGTATAATCAAATAATTTCTTAAATACCATTTTAATATTTTTATAATAACATATTTTTTTTTAATTTTGAAACGAAAACAAATTTCTTTTTAAAAAAATTGAGGGGCACTAAAACATATCAGCTATATATAAGTCCAAAAGACCAAATTCGAGCAATTATTTATTTATTTTTTCATCCAAAAACATAATAAGAATCTCAATAATCCTATTTTCAACACCAAAACACCCCTAACTCAATTTGAAAACCAAAATTCATACTAAATAAACAAAAACTTACCCCTAACTCAATTTGAAAATCAAAATTCATACTAAATAAACAAAAACTTTTATGAGTCTCAATTTGTTTTTTTCAGACATGATTAAAGGAAAGATCAACTTTTATCTCCAAAACGAACCTATGACTACCAAAATCAGCTTTTTTTATGGTTGGAAAGTGTTCAATTAAAGACGCTCTTTCCTTTTCTTTTTCTGTTAACTTTTTCCACCTCTCTTAACGTTCAAGCACTTAAACATAATAGATATAAAGTTTAAGAATGAAACATAAATAACTCAAACTATATAAATCAAATATGGAAAATTCAAAAAATTGAGGGACCAAATTATAGTTTTACACATTTAAAAGTAATTAAATTAAATTATGAATGAATTCGAGCAATTCACAATACATATGTTACCTCTTTTATTTTTATTTTTTAAAAAATTAATATATACTATTATGTTCTCTGACATGAGTGTTTTGGCTACATTACATGCACTAATTAAGGGGTTTTTTTCAATGATGAATAGGGTTTTATTTGATTAATTAGGACTAAAGTAAAGTTCTTAAGCTAGTAGTAAGTGAGTGGATTGTATAAGTGCATGTATTCGATTTATTTCTAAAATTATTTAAGCGATTTAATAGATTTATTATTTATTAATTTATTTTTGGTTTGAGATAAATCCAAGTCATATATTAAACAAATTAACAATGGACATCAACCAGCCCAAGTTTTTAATTTTCATCCAGAAACAACTATCATATCTTTATTAAAAAAAAAAACATGACAAACAACTAGAATAAATAATCAAACACAACCACATATATATATATATATATATATATATATATTTGTTAAGGACAAATCTCATGATTGTAGTGATTAGATATTCCCATGATTATAGTGATGAGATACTTTATTATAGCCTAGAATAATTCATAACACTATATATATGCATGTACTCTTTACTTTTGAATATACAAGAAACATTCAGAATACTCTCATTTCTTTTCTTTACCATACCTTTCTCTCTTTATATTTTATCATAGAAAAATAATGTAGCATAATATCTAGATTTATATTACACGAATAATATTACTATTTTTTTATCTTTGAAAAGTCAATTAATAGCAAATTATTATTTTTTTGGGGAGAAAAGGATTGAACAAGAATGAGAAAATAGCTTTATTGATATATGATATATGTTCATAAAGTTTATGTATTGTTATGTGATGGCATGTGACTTGCCCGCTGCTTTCGAAACAACGTTGCTGCGAAGGTAAAGCTTATGGTAGTGACCACAGCCTCCGATGAACAAAACGCCGTGTTAGTTAGCTGACCCAATGGCCGGATTTTGAAGTGCTTTTAAGATGCACATCACATGGAAGGAGAATCTGCTTTAATAAAAACAGGCAATGTTTGGAAATTAGGAGAGAATAGGATAATAGTTGTTTTTTAAAATATTTTTTATTTTTAAAAAATTATTTTTATCAAAATAATTTAAAAATATTAATTTAAAATAATAAAAAATCAAATTGTTTTCAAAAATTTTTTTGTCGAGATGTTACGTGGGCCCGGATTCCAATTGTCTACTTCCACGTTGCTCCCACATCCACGTGCTTCTGTCCTTGAATGGAATTAGGATATATTTAGTTTATGAATTCTTTTTTATTTTCGCAAGAAATGCATTGCAATAAATAAATAAATAAATTATATAGCCAAAGATAGACGACGACGACAACAACAGCATAGTTTTTAAACCCGACCTAGTGGTCGGCCCGGTCCAAGGCCCAGGTTCTGGATTTTGACCGGGTCACCGGGTTTTGGCCGGGTCGGCCGGGTCAATCTTTATTTTTTAAAAGAATTAAAACGACGTCGTTTTAGTAAAAAAAAATAAAAGTCAACGGGTTGTAACCGGGTTTTGTCGGGTTGTCCGGGTTTTCGGGTCAACCCTTCCGGGTCGTCCGGGTCACACCGTGTCATGACTTACCTTATTTTTTCATCAACCCGGCCCGGTTCCATCCCCGGGTCGGCCGGGTCCCGGGTTAACCCGCCGGGCCGGGCCGGGTTTTAAAACTATGAACAACATATTCAAGGCAATATTATCAACACAAAAGCAGACGACAACAACAGATTCAAGGCAATATTATCAACACAAAAGCAGCCAAGTCTCTTATAATCCCAGCAAATCTTGTTTCTGAGTGATAATGGTTTCAGCACCAAACATGCTCAGACCAGCTGCAACAGGTCTACAAGAATGTATTTTCATGAACACAGTCGCAACGAAGTGTATCCAATATACCAGAAAAAAGGCAAGACATCAAGAAATCCCATATAAATCCGAAGAACAGTAGTCTAGTTTGTATAGAGTACTGAAACAATGCAAAGCAGAACACCGTAGTATACTGGAAATGAAAAGGCGTACGAGGAGAAAATGAAAAAAAAAAAACAATTATTTTTACTTTTTTTTTGCACATATTTATAACTCTGATCAGTCCTGGTATTCTAATTTTTTCTGGTTTGCAAGATGGCAAGAAAAAAAAAAAAAGTTGAGAGGTCCGCACCTGTAAATTCTTGGCAATAACCAGAACCTGCTACGGCTACAAATGTACTAGAAAGCAAGAGTAACCTTAAAAGAAAAGCCTTGGCAATCAATGCAAAGTCACCTAAAAATATTTCCAGATTTTCAATTTGTGTTTGTATTTTTAAAAATGATTTCTGAAAAATTAGTTTTTAAATTTTTTTTATGCTTGTTTGTCAATAAAAAAATAGATCAATAAAAAAAAATTTCTAATTAATGAAAAATTTGGCTTAATTTCTAAGAGAGTATTTTTTTTTTATTTTAGATGGAAAATACTTTTAAAAAGTTGTGAAAAATCTAAAAATATTATCTTATTTGTTGATTATATCAAATTTAGTTATTAAACTTTTGATGGATATATATTTTTTGTTTTGAATATCTATTTTTTAATTTTTTCCATAGAATTTAATTTTTAAATTAACTTTAGTCCTCATTTTTATAATTATTATTTGCTTTTTCATTATTATTTTTTAATTAAATTTTTTTATCTATCAAATTTAGTTCTCATTCTTTTGATTGTTATTTATTTTATTTGAAATAATTTATGAAATGTTAATTATTATTATTTTAATTTTTTCATCTTCTAATTTTTTATTTTTTAGATTTGATCTCTATTATTTTGATTATTATTTATTTTATTTGAGATAATTTATGAAATTATACTTTTTTCAATTTCATTCTCAATCAACTTTTTAATTTGTAAGATTTATTTCTCATTATTTTAATAAACTTAAAAAAAATAAAACATTAATAAGTTATTTTCCTACTCATTTTCAATGATATAACCAAATATTAAAAAGTATTTTTCAACTTATTTTTTATTATACTACCAAACATTAAAAATAATTACTATTTTTCATTTTTTATCTTTTTGTCAATTCGTTTTGGTCCATCAAAAGAAATTAAAATCTCCTCTCATCTTTCCATTTCTTCTTCTTTCAATTAAATTTACAGAAACCATTAGCCCTCTTATATATCTAGGCACCGAACCCACCAGCATCGACACCACCTCTCTCAAGAAACATTAGTTTCCCTCACTTGGTTTCATTTCTTATCATGTTAATTTTACCCCACCAAGTAAGCAACCCCACCCATTTATATTTTAAGTTAAAATTTGTTTGTAGTATTTATAATTTTCTTGTATATTTAAATGTTTTGCTTGTTTTATAATAATAATTTTGTAATATTAATATATAATTTGTATTTTAGGGTTTGTTTTGGATTTAGAGTACATGGATCTAATTTGTCACTTGATGAAATTGAGTGTGATTTTGTAACTTATATGTGTTATAAATGAAGAAATGATGGGTAATTTAATGGGTATCATTTATTTTGTGTAAAATCTATGGTTAAGTTGGAAATTTGGAGGAAAGCAATTTTATGTGGAATTGATAATAATTAAAGATATTAATTTAGGTTGAATAAATTTGAACAATTGAAGAAATGATAGATAATTAGTTGGTCCTAAAAAACTTTAGTCAATTATAGGTTTTATTGAGAATTTAGTAAAATTAAATAAAAGTGTAATTGATGATAATTAATGTATTAATTGATGTTATTATTTATTACTGATAATATGGTATGAAGATTTATGATATTTATGATAAAGATAGTAATGATAATAGTAGTAATTACAACGATAGCATTTATAGTGGTAATTATAATTGTAATAATATCAGTAGTGGTGGTAATGATTGTTATGATAATGGTGATATTAATAGTGGTTATAAAGTGGCAACTAGTGGTGATGGCGGTCGGGGTGATGATAATAACTAGTTATAGCGGATATAAGGTAGTGATTATTATTTTAATGGTGGAGGTGTAGAAAAGTTATAATGAGATGATTATAAAATAATATTTATATTAATAAAAAGATAGCATAGTTTGCTTGACAATAGTGCGGTGGTGTTAATGATAGTGGAGTTATGGTGATTGTTATTATGATAATGATATTGTTACTACTAGTGATATTTAAAGTAGTTAAGTGATAATATAATGTGAGTTAATAGATTAATCCTGATTCATTTCTAATAAATAATTGAATTTATATTTGATAACATGTTTTAATTTTTGAAATTTTTTTAGTGTTTCTTTTGAAGTATCATTTATTTAAGAAAAAACAAGTTCAAGTTTAATAAGAACACTACTGCTTTATCAAGAAGTAGTGTTGTTCATCATGTTGTGAATCTAGGAGATGATTATAAAGAAACACTTAATGTATAAGATATTGAACAAGACTCAACCATTGAGAATAACAAATTAGATGATTATAAAGAAACACTTAATGTATAAGATATTGAACAAGACTCAACCATTGAGAATAACAAATTAGATGATTATAAAGAAACACTTAATGTATAAGATATTGAACAAGACTCAACCATTGAGAATAACAAATTAGATGATTATAAAGAAACACTTAATGTATAAGATATTGAACAAGACTCAACCATTGAGAATAACAAATTAGGTGTCCTGGTTTTGATAGAGTTCATTTTAGGCAAATAGATAACATAATGGAAGGACAATCTCTCTATGTGATTTTTTTTGTTTTGTGACGTTATTTATTTTATTTAGTTATTTTAATTTTTACAATTATATGAAAATAAATTTCTTAAATTGATTTTTAAGTTTGCTAATATTGAAGTTAAATTTCTTAAATTAATTTTTAAGTTTACTAATATTGAAGCTGCTTGTTTTATCACTTTTGCAATGAAGTGGTCATTTGAATAACTATTGTTTCAATGGAGTCAATTTCATGACTATTATGAATGAATATATACGATAGATACTTTGTGATAAAATGTTAAGGTTAGATAAATAATTTTTAATTTGAGTTACTAGTTTTTAAATTCTCAAAACTAATTCTTGAATTTAATTAATCAAGGAAATTTTTTGATGTCACGCATTTGTCAAAAGTGTAAGAAAATCATTGTGCTATTAGATAGGTCTAAATCAATTAATGTCACATTGTTGTAAAATTTTATTTTTTTATTTTCTTATCTAATTTTTATTTAATAAATTCATATACTAGATTGTGTGATTTTTCATACTATATCCATGAACAAGTAATTAGAAAGGTCAATTTAGGTGATATATAGAGTTGAAAAGGATATATATTGAGGCATGTAATAGAATGTAATTGGACATTACATCCATAATTTATAGTTTAAGAAAAAATTACAAGGCATTCAATATCCAATTCACAAAATAAAAGAAAAAAATTTCATGGTTCAATGAGCACGCACACTAGAAGAGATATTTGATTTAACTACAATGCAAAATGCTTAATAAAAGCTTATTGTTATATATTTCATTATTTTTCTTGAAGTTTTAATTATGTGTTTATTAATGAGATTTTTAACAAACTATTTAATTTGTCAAAAAAATAGCTTAAGTGAGAACCAACTCAAATTGAGTTATACAAGGAAACTAATATAAAGAAAGGGATATTTGAAAACGAGAAAAATGTGTTAATCCAGGAACAAAATTTTAGTTCTAAGTATTTTGATAGCAAATAAACAATTAAGATTGTTTATTTGCATCAACAATATAAAATGTAATTAAATTTAGAAATTTGACTTTTTTTATTTTACCAACACCAATATGTTTGCAAAAGTTAGTAATGACATTTCCACTCATCCTCTTTATAATTCTCAAATATAATTGGAAGCTATTATCAATTATGAACTT